>NC_057933.1:28469486-28717500 GCF_018555375.3 Anguilla rostrata | reverse complement strand
CTTCATACATTAAACATATGCATCTTTTACAACTTTTACCATGTGTGATTGAATATATATAACAATTTGTTGAAAAAAGACACTTGTTGGACTTGTTGGACTGTTGGAATATTAAGAATTTGGCTTTTAATTTCATTTTTCAAAAGTATTTTTGTTTTTAATTAAAGTAGCACTGTCTTTCTTTTAAAATTTTAACAGTGTTACATAACCAAATTCCTTTAGTAACCAACAATTCAGTAATCCTTTCTTTTAAAGTGTCTTTTTCTACTTGTTTCAAATGTTGTTGTTTTTTCTTCTTCTTTTCTTCAAATGTCAATGTCTCTTATCTGGAAAATTTTCTAAATTAAATTTTTTAAGTCACTCAACAACACTCATCTTTGCACATGCTTATACAGTGAAATCTGAAAAACAACACAAATATTTTAATCCTAATAAGAATTAATTAATTTTACTTCTTCCTGAAACATTTTCCACCCTAGAAAGAGACATGGCTGGCAACATACCAACAAGTAACACAAAGGTCTCAGGTCACCAACAACCGGAACGACAACTGGGCACCTGGGGGAAATAACAAAAAATGTATCATTTTGGCAGAAACCAAATTATTAGTTCTCTCTCCTTCTGTTTCAATGCAATAATAAAAACTTTGTCACTTTGAACCAATTGTGTTGTCGAATTTGTATACATACTGTTTTCATGTAATCAACAAATTTGGTAACCCTAAAATTGTTTACTTTGAAATGAAAGAAGATAGGACATTGACGATGCATAGCATTTGGGCATCACAGTCAAGAATCTGTCCCTGAAGAACTGTTGAGACACTTTTATCTTTACTTACACTCACCAAACAGGCAAGAGAGGCATTGGCAGGTTGCCTGGCCTCACCTGTGGGGCTATCAGTGTTTCCGCAAGCATTCATTACCCAACAAATTATAGTTTACTACACACTTAATAAAATGAACATGTGACTCCAGAATGGGAAAACATATTTAAAATGTTACTCCTAGTTGGCCAGAACATTTCCATATTTGGCCATATGTAAACTGAAACTTTCAATATGCCTATCATGATAATATTAACTTTAACATTTGAAAATAAAGGTTCATTGGGGTTCTATATAGAACCTTTAAATTCTTTGAATCGTATTTTAGAACCATATTTCAGAAAAGATTATATCATAAAAATAATAGAACCTTTAGGGTACTTAAAAGATTCAATCATGAAATAATAGAACCTTCAGGGTTCTAAAAAGGTTCAATTGTGAAATAATAGAACACTTGTGGTTCTAAAAGTACAACATATTTAAAACCCAGGCACGTGAAGACAAAAGAGTCACCGACGGTTACAATCTACATTTTGACACGGTGAGTGAGTGAGCAGATTGTATCGTCTGTAACATCGACATTAACTTAAATGAAATGAAAATGTGAAATTTAATTTGTGTGATTAACCAACTGTTAATGCATGACTTAACTGTTAGCACAGTTAATGTTAGTTTTGACTTGAATAAAGCTGACCGGTAAGTAACTGAAGTTCAAGAATATTCACAGAGAGAGAGAGAAAAAAAGACTATCTACGGCTCTGGCTATCATTACATGTGATACATCATAGCTAACATGCAACTGGCTAGCTAAATGCTAGCTATCTATACGTAACTTATAAGGCAACGGAACAGGGCCCGATTTCTCAAAATCATCGTAGAGTTAAAATCATTAAATTAAGATTTAAAACAAAGAGTACACAAATGAAATAGATAACTCAAAACTAAATCTAGACTTTATTTAATATTTTTCTCTTTAAACTAATAACTTGACACACGGTCCAAAAACCGTGCGGCTCCACTCTCTAACATAACCCGGGAGACTTCCAGACTATTTGATTGACAGGTTTACACAGAAGTATCTTTCTTAAAGACATGCGCTAATTACCTAAACCATAGAAACATAGGTCTGAACACTATCACTTAAGAATACTATAATGAAATTACATGTTAATATTTATATATCAAATAACAAAGATTTGGCTCCTACACTAACTGTCATAAAATGAGACAGACAGAGAGAAGAGAAATAGAGAAACGGAATAATCCAAAAGCAAACCAGCAATGAATAACAAAGAAAACAAACTTATTTAAGATCATTATTTGTTAGCAAGCCTGTTCATATTAAAACGTGTTGCAAAAACGTCACTAAAGTAATGACTGGGAATGTAGCTAACTTAGCTAGCTAGCGTCCATATGTTTTGCCATCAAGACTTGACTCAAAGCGAAGCCTAACGTTAGCAAAGTTGAATAGCCTACTGGTTACATATTACAAACGGAACAAAAGGAACCTTTTTGGGGGCCATATTGTTTTTTACAGGATAATTAATTATGTCCCCATTGGGATAATTACGTATTCTATATAGAATACTTAATTATCCCCATTGGGACATTTCCATATCCATAGCAGCATGTAACTTTCACATTTACAAACAGACATTTATATCAAGAAACATACTTATTCACGCTATAGAAAGGCTGGGCGGATAAATACATAAATACTAATAAACATTTGACATACTGAGGCCTATTAAATAAATCTTGACTCTTACAAATGTATGCACACATATGTTTTCCCCATTAATGTACTGTATGCTTGAACACGCAGGGCCAAGTTCTTGTAATTTGGCATAATTTTGATATCAATACTTTTAATGGCAGGCCTAGATTTTCCAGTTTGAATGAATGACTTATAGTGCTTATATATTGTGCTTTATATGTTAGAGTAACTTGGCATTTTTGTACATTGAAAATATGTTTTTAATCAGATTAATTTATGTTTAAGGAGGTCTAGAGAAGGTCTGGTTTTACCCATTTTTAGAAAATGTGTTTGGGGTCACATACCAACCACTAGATATCTTTGAAAGGATCCTCTCACAATGAATAATTTAGAGATGCCAAACATAGTTGTGCTGGGGTTTGGGAAAGACAAGTTTGGTTTTTACAGAAATATTTGCTGGGCTACTATGTTGGCAAACTCAGGCAAATAATGTACAAAATATCAGGGTCAGTAATAACAATCGGGACACTTTTATCTACTGTGGCCTGACAGTAACCTCAAATATAGTGCTTATAGATTAAATCAAAATCAAAATGTGAGATGTAGGAGGGTACAATGTGTGTGCTGGAGTGGGGTTTCTTTGTTTGAGCCATCTCAGACCCCCAGGTGATGCTCACACCAAACACCCTCACAACGTGTTCTGTATTTGCACTGTATCACTTCTCCAAACTTTTTTTTCAAAAGTGCAAAATTACATAGGCTACATCAGACAATGATTCCCCCTCCTGTCAAATTCCTGGCCATACCAGTAGCCCCAGCACCCCTGCCAAAAAGCATCCCTGTGTATCTGCTTTGATTCTTTATCCCAAATCCCAGAGGGGTTTTTGAACTGGCACCAGCGAGTTTGAAGCACTGTGTTCAAAGTGTTTCAAAACACATTGCTCATTTAGTTGCATAATAGCAAAAGGGTCTTTGAAACACATACAATTTGGCCTTGTCAGAGCAAGATGGGGGAAATGCTATTGTTACCCTCAATGATTCACTAGACACTTTTAAATAACATTACTCAGAATACATTTTACATAAGAAATACTAAATGAGCTTTAATGTTCTTTTAAGTTTTTAATCTTAGGCAAACACTGTAATGTCAGATGTAAATTAACGAGGGATGAGTTACAGCTCAACACGGACTGAAGTTATGCTGTATGGATTCAGGATCCATGCTATCACATGGAGCAGCCAAAATCACAGCCAAAGATGGCCAACATATTTGTGGTCTTATATCAGCTTGAAAAAGAAGTTGCATCTTTTAGTTCTACCGACACTGGTGTACTGGTTCCCACAGGCATGCCTTCTCATGCCTTAGTTTAATCTAATATTTGAAAACTGGGTGTAACATACACAATCGTCTGATATCGACAGTCAGCCGAAAGAAAATGGTGAAAACCTCATGCCTTCAACAACATGGGGGTTTTCACGATAATGCTACATAAACCTGCAATAAATACTATTATGTAATAATATCACAAAATCTAGACATTTTTGCCACAGACGGTAAATATATAAAATGTTCGAACTATCTTGACGCAAAGCAACAACAGTAAAAGTCGTCGCCGAATCCCACAGTACGTGAACGTGAACGAATGAGGTCACATGACAGTGTGCGTACGCGGCGGAATTAGAAGTGAAGATGGCGGACGAGGAGGCTGAACGAGAAAGGGGAACGAAAATCGGTACAGAAAAAACGATTTTGTCTCTAAGAGAACGACTTCAAGAATTGGACACTGCACTGAAGGACAGTCCGGAGTCTCCCTTTCATTCTGCCACTGAGTATTGCCAGAAATTTTGTGAGGTTAGTCGAGACCTTTCTCGTTCTCTGTGTGTGCACAGTAGGCGATTTTATTTGGCTAGCTAGCCAGCTGTCGTGGTACAGTTGGCGAGCAAGCTGTTTTTGCTTCATTTTGGTTATTTGTTATCGGTTGTAGCTCAGCTTGCTGGACATTGATTGTTTTGTGTGCTTATTCTTGAACTAGTATCCAGCATTCCTATTTTTTTTGTACTGAAAGCCCTGGGGGAAATTATGTGCGCAGTGGATATTCGTTTGCCAGTCGGCTAGTTCAGCGAATGTTAGCACAGACTAAGTCAGCCATAAATGGCTAATGATGCTAACTATGCTAATTTAACCAGTGTGTGCCCATGTATGAAATATTACGATTTGATATCGTTGGGAAATAGCTATGGCAAAGGGAATAGGCATACTTGATTTGTTTCCTGGGGGCAGCATTGCTGGTGCACTTTATTTAGCTAGTTATAGCCTATAGTTATATAGGTTTCCTACCTAGCACTACTGTTTAGTTACTGTGTGGATTGTTTTCTGTAACAGCAGTGATTAGTCGTCCTAGCTCGCTCACGTATAATGTATATGCTTTTCAAAGTTGGTTGTAAACTAAAGTGGATGTATATACAGTCCATGGCTTAGTTGGTTGCAAACTAAACAAAATAAAATAGATTTATTTAGCCTACTGTCCCTGCCCTTCATGATTGGTAACGTTAGCCAACGTTAACCACAGAAGTTGTTTGGATTCGTTATTTATCTAATTCAGAATAAAGTATGTGTAACGTTATCCTGCTGGCAGAATGTTTTCTTGAATAAGCTAGCTGGCTAGCTTGTTAAACGTTGTGTATTGTTTAATGTGTGCCTTTGTGAACTGCAAGATAATAACGAGTTGGCTTGCTAGAGAGGAAGGTTGGTTTCGACCCTGTAGCCAGGGCTAAGCTTTTGTTCTTTTGGTCCTTCTGCTGTAGGGTGCTGCTGACCTATACTTGTCATAAAGCCAAGATAAGTAGCTAGCTGGTTCACTGAATTGGCTATCACATGCATGGAAGATGGAAGTCCTTTATAGTTAAGGGTTTCTCGGCTAATGAATATTGATGTATTGAGTCTGCATGGAAAATGTTTATGACTATATTTATAGAAGAATTTGCTAGTTATTGTCACTACATAAATACCCTACCAGGGTACGTCTTTTACAAAATAAATGAAATGGTTGTTAGCTGTGTAAAGTTGAATCTATGCCCCAGAAGACATGTTTAGGCTACTATTTTTTCTTTTTAGCTAGTAATGCTCCTCCACGTGCTACTAGATACTTAGTAACGTTTTAGTAATACGTAACAACAACACTTTTTTAGGTTGTATTTGTAATGTCTTATATAAATGCATTTTATATCAAATACATTTTATTAAAGTGATCAAAATTATTTTATGTAAAATATCAATATACATAAAATGATTTTACTTTCTATAAATGACCAAAACCTATTGCAGTGCCTTTGTAGGGTTCTTCTTTGTAGCTACTGCTTAGCTAATCGATAACAAAAAACATTCATCACTGAAGATCCGAATCCTCTTCATAGTAGTTGTTCATCAGCATTACTAAATATCGCGATGTAGACAGTTTTAAAAAAACACATTTCACTGTTAAGTAGGCCTAATTGAAATGCCATGTGAAAATGTTGCCAAACTGTGTCAGTTTGACGCTGTAAAAAGCGGCTGAGAATTTTAGCCATGAGCGGGGGCAGGCACTTAGACTTTATATATATATATATATATATAAAGTGCTCCAGAGGGCAAGGCACAAATGACTGTGCATATACTTCTTTTAAAAATGGCATTCGGGCTGAAATGCAGGGTATCCTGGGCAATGGGCATGTGGCCGCTGCCTCATTGAAGCACTGATATGACAAAGAAACGCATAAATGAGAGTAGGTGAAGAACTGTTAATTTTAACGTAGGCAAGACGGTTAAATAAAATAAGATTAGGCATAATTAGGTACATTTTGTATTAATTATAGTAGATGTTTAGCGTGTTTTATTGAGTCTTTTTCATTTTTTTTTTGCTTTGCGAGAATAGCAAAGCTGAGCGGTGGATGCTATTCGTCACCAATGTCTTGCCGTTGGGGCAGTATTTAGTAAAATTAATGTTATATATATATTTTTTTACTACTGTGCACCTGGAGATTAGTGATTGTTTCAGTGTATAGCACCTAACAATAATAGGTTGTTATGCACTATGCACAGAAACACAGCAAATTATGAAAGTTGGACGAGATTGCCAATTATTTTTTTGAAGTATTTTTAGGAAGGATTTTTGAAACTGTCCACTGAGAAGTGCTCTAAGGGATGGGATCACTGCTCTGTGAGCTCAGTGGTTTAACTCTTATTCTCAAATGCATCTGCAGTGCCTTCCACAAAGCATGGGAATGGTGGAGTGAAATGTGTTATTTTTGGTGCATACTTAAGGCATTTTGATTTGAGATCAAAAGATGATTGAGACAAATATAGATGCTCAGTGTATGTGTTTTAAGATTTTACAGAAACAGCTGTTTTTGTGTTGAGTCCCTCCCCATTTTCAGCTGTGCAAAAGTACGTTGATGGATTACTGATGGATGTTAACTCTTGCTCGGTTGTTTACTTTTACATGGATAGTTCACACAGAGTGAGTGTCTGGTCTTGGTGTTAGCTTTTGTTTTCATCTGTGGAGATTACATTTGGAGTCAGAAGACACACCATCATGAAGATCAGAGAACTAACTAAGGCTGAAAAAACAACTAATCTGTAAGGTGATTGGACAGAAGAATTCTTTAAGAATGACAGCACAGAAACTGGGTATAGCAAGAACAGCAGTTAGTTTGGAAAGTCTTGGGAAAAGAATGAAACTACTGGTAGAAATAAACACCATACAGGTTGGCCAAGGAAGACAACCACTGTTGATGACACACAAATCCTAGCTATGAAGAAAATCCTAAAACAACAGTCAGTGACATCACCAGTAGTCTCCAGGGGGTTGGGGTGAAAATATCACATGCCACCATACACAGAAGACTTTGAGAGCAGAATTATAGAGGCAAGAAGCAAACCTCATCATCTAAAATTAAAAGGCCAGATTAGAATTTGCCAAAAAATATAGAGATAAGCAAGAAGACTTCCGGAAAAAAGTTTTATGGACAGATGAGACCAAAATAAACCTTTATCTCGATGATGGAAAGGAAAAAGTGTGGAGAAAGGAAGCAATAGCCCATGATTCAAGGCGGCCGCCCCTCCCCCACCTGTGAAATGTGGAGGAGGTAATGTCCTGGCTTGGGCATGTATGGCTGCTTCTGAAATAGGCTCTTTATCGATGATGTAATGAAGGATGGCAGCATTAGGATGAATTCGGAGTGTACTGAGAGACTGACTATGTATAAATAAATTCTTCAACTCATCACCTGGTGTATCATCCTGCAGCAAAAGTGACCGCAAACACACTGGAAAGTGGAAAGTTTTGGACTCGCCAAATCAGTCGCCTGAATTCAATCCCGTTGAGCCTGGGTTTTACTTAATGAAATGTCTTAGATGGGCTGCTTGTGTGTTTTTTCAAGCTATCTAAGCTGTGTGTAGGAGAAATCGTGCAAATAACCGATAAAATGAATAGAAATGGGACATGAATGTATTGGTACAATTTTGTTGTGAATGATACCACATTTCAAGTTTTTAAAGGTTTGACTGCTTTCAAGTTTACGTACAACCTTAAACATGCAAAATTATCGACTGTAGAATACGCTTAATTGCGTAAAAAACTGAGGACTGACGACCATGCATGCCGCTCAGGTGTCCACTATCGACGTGATTTTCAACAGAAGCCGCTAACCTTCCTAGATTTTTGTAGTTTTGTGTCTTTATCTTTATTTAATGTATATTTATAAATCGTTATCCAATGTAATTGGACATAATGAAAATATCTGAAATATGCGCTATTGGTTTATGCAAATATGCAATATCTGCAATGGTATGAATAGGAAATGGTCGCTGTCACAAAGTCACCACCTAAGCCTATTTTGAGTCAGGAAAAACCGTACAGTTGCTGCATTGATTTACATTTAAGTTAATTCATTAACTTTGTTTTTCCCTGCTGAAAGTGGGAAAGAGGGATTGAACAGAAGAATAAGTAGCTTTCTGTAAAATGGTAAAACATATAGGCTATGCATCCAAATACCATGAAATAAAAGCCGATCGTCTACACTTTTTTCCTCGTATTCAACTTTTGATCTTAAATCTAAATGCCTTATGTAGGCTAGGCCTATATCGCAAAAAAATTCTAAATTTCTCTTCACTGTTCCCATACCTTTGGAGGGCATTGTGTATTTTCTTGGTCAATTCTCCTGCCCCACATCTCCAGCTTTTGTGCTAGTTGACCTTGTCCGTCTGGTGCGGTGTTTATCTTTGCCCCGGAGCTTCAGACTGAATTCATTTTCTTTGCAAATATGTCACTGAGAGGCCAGTTTCATTAGACATAGCATATTACTAAGCTTGCTGGCAATGCTGCCCATGCTTTCCTCCTCCAAAAAAAATCTGAATTTCCTTTCTGAGCTCACGCACTTGGGACAACACTTTCCCTCAGGAGAGTCATCTAGCCTCACAGAAACAACCTTCAGAGAAGAGTCTCACACTTTGTTCAGGGGTCTTGTTTTGATTAAATTGATTTACGGTAATTACTTCAGACAATGTCTCATTTTGTTTGAGACCCAGCAGCTTTTCTGCCTGGTAAGGTTGCACGATATATCAAATGTGGGTTTTTATTTTTTAAGTGAACCGCCTGTATAGGTGATATTTTGTCTTTTTTTTTCTTTTATCATACATGATGTGGTAGTAAACTACCAAATCAGCAGCCATGTGAAATGCTTCCAGGAAAAAAAAAAAAAAAATTACTATATCTATTGGATGCTGATAAGACAGCCAATCAGCAGCAAGGACCTTGCAGCTTCCATGTGATTTGGGAAAAAAACAAATCCCATCATCAGAAGCTGTACGTCCTTGCAAGATACAAGATATAGCCTAGGCTAATTGCCTAGGGATGGAATGAGAAAAATTGAGGAATCGATATATATGGACAAAATTATCCATAATATTTACATTTTTATCACTTTAATTGAAAATGCATTCAGCAGTTCTGTGTTGAAATATGTCTAGGTTAAGATCCTGTAGTTTTCATTTGCACCAGAGGCATTATAGTCACCACAAACACAAAAAATCTCATTAAAACTATATCGTATTCTGTTAAAGAATTATTAAATGCAGTGGAAACTACTGGCAAGTAAACTTATTTGAACAGAACTTGTTACTAACTCGAGGAGAGACCTAACTGCTTCGTTTTTGCTGGAAAAGTTTCCATGCTGTCATGGAGACATGATTTTAAGCAGTTGCCATTCCTAAACCTGTGAAACTAGAAGAAATATTAAAATAACAATGTATTCAGTTGAAGTATTCGGTTAAGACATGTTCCGTTAACATTTAGAGTTCCATGGTGGTGCGAGGCTAAGCCATACGATTTTAAATAGCCTATTGTAATTACTTCATTGATCACTCAAATTTCTCCGTGAAAACTACCGCCATGTAAAACTTGTTTGAATAAACAGATATAACCTTTTACTGACTCGAGGAGAAAACAACTTTTCATTGTTATTTCTTAAACTGAGACAACAGCATGACCTGACAACAGCTTTCTCACAGTCACTTTTATAAAAACAAATAAACAAATAAAACGTCACTGCCATATCCAAACTAAGAATCTTTGTTTTTGTTCAGAAAGAGAGTTGGCTCCACATTCTTTGGGTTCAGACTTGAATTTGTTTACAATCTGTCTTGCCTCACTGATTGCCCTTTCGGAAGGGACAGATATGCTCCTTGGGATAGCTGTGTCCATGCGTCTGTGGTAATTGTTACAGAACCACAAACCGATGCATAGTGTTTGGATAAGTGTTTGGTGTGCAGAATGTTTATTTAAGCATAGCGTTTGTTTGTTCAGAAAGTTTATTTATACAAACAATGTTATCTTGCGGTCAAACGGTCAAAGCTATCGAGCTAATCCAAATGATCTGCTAAAAACAGAATTGTGGACAAATTCAAAGAAGATTTTAATTGTTAGGCTATATCACAGACTTGCCAAATGCGTGACTTCAACACGTATGTTTGGATTCGCTGTTATCGAACAGAGATGTACTCGCTTGCTTGCCTACATGATTTGGCAAAAGTTTAATTTTTCAAGCGTGGCCTACGGTATGCAGTCCGCTATCAAATAAATACCCAGAAAAATGGCCAGAAGAAGCAATGGTTCTGATTGTTTGCCCGTTACTATCAATATAATAATTTTCCCCAGATAGTGGCAAACTCATGCGGGTCTGTTGAAAAGTTTGCCTCCGGTAATGTTTTCCGGTGCTTGTTTCAGACCATGCCTGGCCAAAACACTCTGATTGGTTGGGAAAATACAAGTATCCCGGGAAGGTTGCCTCCTTCGTTTATGCCTTGAAAGACAAGGCATCAGCCAGGCTCTGTTGAACGAAGTGAAAAAAGAGACTGGCTCGCGAGGCTAGCAATACCTTGACATCCTCCTAGGGGGCACACCCCACTGTTTTAGAACTATGGGGCTTGGCCAACAGTTTATTCACTCAGCCATTGCTTACACCTAAGGGGTGTCTCCACCGGAGGCCCTTTCCACACCAGTTGCCTCGAGCTAAACGGCACACGTCCTCTAGGCTGGACGCATGTGTGGTGTGCGAGTGTGCATGTGTCTGTGCGTGTCTGTTACCACATGTGTTTGCGTATGTCTGTATGCACGCACTGTATTCATGCGTTCGTACCTCTTATTTTGTCTCTGTGTGCATGTGTGTATACCATCATCTCGTAAACTGTTTATGTTTCCTTGTACTTGGTAGCTCTTTTATTTTTTTATAATACACCTGTCCTAGCGCAGATTTTTTCAATTTAAACGTGTCCTGAGTAAGAAGAATTGTTAGATTTTCTCTTCGATTGAAATGTGTGAATTGATTATATTGCTTTATTTATTTATTTTTTCCTGGGCCATAGGGTCATTTTGCATTCAGTTGTGTCTCCGCTGTAGTCCGCAGTGTAATCGATGGCCCCTGAAGGATTCTGCTGCGCTTACAATAGAGCAGATGTACTCAGGCCCCTGAAGTTAGCTGAATTCTGTGCAAGTTTGCACTAATAGGAGAGCAACCTTCTGCTACCTATTGTGTTGTCTCAGGCATAATTTTTTTCTGGCGAAGGAACACAGATTGATCCAGTTCTAATGTTGGAAATATGGTAATTGATATAAAAACCTTGCTAGAAGACTTGCAAGACTTGCTACATCTGCTATTAGGCTACACCGTACTGGTCGGCACACACTGGTTGGTTTTTTCTTGCGGTTGAATGCTTTTTGCCTGAATGTCAGCTGACCGCCAAAAAAAATGTACAATATTAAATTTCTGATTTGTGTTATTGTGAATATTGTAGAAGAAGTAGGACTATAGCTTCCATATAGCAAGATGGTCAAATAACACTCAAGGCTGTGTTCCGTATTCTCATATCGTCTGCAGCTGAGAAATGGGGAAGCCTACTGGTGATTGATGTGTTAAGCCTAATTTATGATGTAGTAAGCCGTGCAGATCCGCCCTGCATCAGTCCAGAGTGTGGTGGCCAAAGTTGTGTGTAAATTGAAACCCATAGATGGGGGGGGGGGGGGGTGCTGAAGAACCACATTGTTGAATTTAGGAAAGCCCATGTCACAAGAAACAATTCCAAGTAAATTAAAAGCAAACGCTGCGTCGACTTAGGTGACATTCGGCAGTGAACAATAGCATCTACTGCAGTGATTGGTTTTATGGGGATAATGTAGTGACTGATTAAAAAAATGTGTTAGACCACAGAGAAATGCCTGCCAAAGCAAGGGCCAACAATGGACGATGATGGATCTTGTTTCTGTTATGTAATGAGTAAATATGAGTGTCGATGCGTGTATGTGCCCTGTTTCGATGTTGCACAAAAGCAGTTTCTGAGGGCCAGTCCGTGCTGTGAGTCGCAGACACGTTGTAAGTAGACCATACAAATAGTTTGGTGAAGCACTAATGGGTGGATGGGGAGGAAACTGATACAAATTGTATGGAAATTGCTTTGTTTAGTGTAGGCCATGCTTCAGTGAGGCTAGGCCACTGAGTTTTTGAATGTCAACCTACATTTTAACTAGACTGTTCTCTTTGGGAACATTTTTTGTGCATAGCTCGGGGGTGCACGCACACTCCTTAAGTTACTCACACGCACACACACACACAGTTATACACGCAAGACAGTCACACTCTGGTTTCCACAGTCTCTATCAGTCGATTTCACAGCGTTGCTTTTACATCCGCGGATATTGTGTTTGCGATTGCATTACTGGCACCGCGAAGGCCAGCAGGGCCAGTTAATCCACACGTAGATACCACTGTGACCCAGGTCAGCCTGCCTGCTTCGAGAAGGATTCACTTTCCTACTATCTGTAGCATCAAACACTGTAGCATTGGAGCGGCTGTGTCCTTGGCTTTCACAGTTATATTGGATGGGGAACTAACAGTTAGACTTTCAATACCATCAAAAAGTGAGAGCGACTTCTGGGCTTTTTGCAGTGTGATGCGTTTTAAGTGTTGGCTCAGTATGTAGCCTATTTGTAGGGTTTGTGCAGAGGGAAGATTTCTTATGCATACCAGTTATGCACATATAGGCTACTCTTGAATGTGTACCGCAGCTTTGGAATACCATTCTACCAGTCAGAACTGTTAGATAGACCAGCTTGGATTCGGGCCATGTGCATTGATGGGATGTAGCAAAGCTGAATTTTGAGCTGATTTACTGTATCCAGCAGTACATTCCGGAATGCTAAGAAAAGATTTGTCTGACTGCAAGAATCTAAGAAGCCAGCCCTGCCATACAGTAGTGACTTTCACAGTGATGCCATTTCACCACTAGAGGCACTAGTTGGACAGAAGGCATGTGGTGTGTGATCAGTGACTGATGACACCAATTACCCATTTCACTGTGAAGAAGTCTTCTCTGAAATGTAGAGCTATTTCTTTAATTCATCTTCTAGTTGTGAATGCAGATAACTTAAGTAGAGGCAGGTCGGTGTAGAACAGTGGTCCAAAACTGGTTTTGGATCAAGCGGCCAGAACCGAGCTTCGTTTTTGAAGCCTGATTCCTAGTCTTGCTCACGTGCTCACTAGTCAGAATACAAGGCCGATACGTTTTTTGGTTTTTTCATCTCATGTCTCCCCATGTGCTGATTTGTTGATTTATAGTGTTATTTGGAAAAGATTTGAATAAATGTGTGGATGAATTGGGGACAATTTGTCACTGCCGATTGACTGTATCTCATACGCTTAGTGGATGGCCTGGACTTGGCCGGACATCATGCCCATATAAGGGTCTCCCTTTTCCCTACTGCGCTGTCTCTGCACAACATGCTGGCACCCAAAAAACTTCACTTGCACGATTTCAGAACGCTTTTCTTTGAGCCCATGGAGAGTTAATTGGTGACGTCATAGTGACTTGGGGCATAGTTTTTCTGCAGTCTATAGTTGGGACCCACTGTTGGATTTTGGGAGGGGTTGATACAGGTCAAAATAAAAAAAAATGTGTTTCTGCACATAGTGCTGACTATACATTTTAGCTTATCAGTCTACAACTCCATATTTGCTTGCCTTTTTGTCTACTGAAATGTAGTACTAAAAGATACAATGGCAGTCCTTTTCTAACCATGACATCACATGGTGCTGTGCTGCTGCGTTTCATGCACTAGATCTCACTTACAAGAGATGGTAGTCTCATTGTGACTGCCCAGTAAAATAAGTTGTAACAAGGCTGTGTGAATGAATACTGTAGTACCAACTTGGTTGTGTGCGTGTGTGTGCTTTCGTTCTTAGGTCCTGGTGGAGTTTGGAGCCCAGTGGAAAGTGGACGTGGATCCATTGCCTTTGCTGGAGGTGTACACAGAGGCCATACTAAGCTACGCGAGAGCCACCCCCTACCTGTCCTCCGAGTGTGAAAACGTGCCCCTCATACTTGAACGTCTAACACTGTGAGTGCTTGTACCGCCCTTACACGGACATCACACTCTTGGCCTTGGTGCGTCATAGTCCAGCAGGTTTCATATTACTGTGCACTGTGAAGCGGCAAGCACCTACCCATGACATTGTGAACGAATTGCACTGGCATTTAAAATAATAAAAATAAATACTTGATAGATAAAAATGTGTATAACCAGAGTGCCCTGGTCTGCAGGTTTAATATTGTTTAGCTGGGATGAATGTTTGCAGTTTTTTATATTTTTTATTTTTGCCTGAATATCCTGCTGCCCAAAGGCTTTCTGCACTAAGTGCACATGTGCGTGTGCTCCGGTTTGTGAACGTGTGATATTTTGAGCCAGGGTGCCCCTAATGAAATGTGCTCTTGTGTTTTGGTACAGGAGCTGCGCAGAGCTTTTGCTAGCCCAGACAGAGCTGGTCCCAAGTGCACTGTGGGAAAGGTTCCAGTCCTCAGTACAGGTGAGCGCCCATTACTGCCATCCCAAGTAGGCTTGTCAAGTTGCACGTGTCTACGCTGGTATAGTTATCTCCACAGTGTCAATACATTTTGTAATTGCAATTTTAAAATAAAATAAAGTTTAAAAAATAAAAATAAAAGTGAGTCTGCAGAGCTTCGACGTTAACATTATTAAATGAATACAATAGCTAATTCTCCTCAGTTGGGCTGTTGGGCTGCATTCACACTTGGAGAATATTCAATCCATTTTTGAGCCAAGCTTTAATGTTGAAAAGACCGGTTTCGTTGTAGCTGCCAGCATTCACAGAAATATGCTGTTGGGTCTAGAAGGTTGTTTAACAAGTCATTTAACGAGGTAATCTACAGTTGTACATGCTCTCAAAATTTTAATTCTGTAAATGTACCTGGAGGCATCAGCTGTTGTCAGATTTCTAATCTCTTAAACACCGTAATAAGAATTTACCATTATTTTAGTAATAAAAGTTAGCAAATGCCAACTGACTGCTTAAAAGAAACAGTATTATTTTGGTAAATAACTATAACCTACTAACAAGTGGCACTATGTGCTTCACTAGCTGCAGCTTCGGGCAGGGATGAAAATGTACTACGTAGCATTTCGAACCAATGCGGAAACAATGTGTTGGCAATAAATGGCTAAACCAGGACTGGCTCAAACCATGCGTGTGATTACCTTCTCCGTTACTCATTTCCATCTGTCGTTACGTAGTGGTGTTATTCAGCTTGTAAAATGTGACAGTGAAATTGGCAAAATGTGACACAATTAATGCAATTATGCTTTACATGGATAATTATAGGGGGGCATGGTGGTGCAGTGGGTAGCACTGTCGCCTCACAGAAAGAAGGTTGTGAGTTCGAATCTCGGCTTGAGGCTTTTCTATGCGGAGTTTGCATGTTCTCCCTGTGTCCGCGTGGGTTGCCTCCAGGTAGTCCGGTTTCCTCCCACAGTCCAAAGACATGCAGGTAGGCCGATTGGAGACCTTAAATTGCCCATAGGTGTGAGTGAATGGTGTGTGTGCCCTGCGATAGCTTGACAGCCTGTCAGGGTGTATGCTGGGATAGACTATAGCACCCCACGTGACCCTGCTCATATAGGTAATGGATGGATGGATGGATAATTATAACCCTTAATATGCATTTATCAAAGAAATTCAGGATTGTCTCTCAAAGATCACTCCTATGGTTTGACTCATGCTACCTGATGGAAAAACAAAGAAATTGCGATTGCCCAAGTGTATGTCAAACAGTGCAAATGACATCACAAATGGTAAATGGACTGCATTTATATAGCGCTTTTATCCAAAGCGCTTTACAATTGATGCCTCTCATTCGCCAGAGCAGTTAGGGGTTAGGTGTCTTGCTCAAGGACACTTCGACACGCCCAGGGCAGGGTTTGAACCGGCAACCCTCCGACTGCCAGACAATCGGTCTTACCTCCTGAGCTATGTCGCCCCACAAATGTCTCCTGTGAACATTTATTGAGGAGAAATAGCATTTTCATGCTGTTGTGAAAGTTGGAGGAGTCGGCATACAGTGGCAAGTTGTGATTACTGGATTTTGTTCCCTTTTCAGACATCCCACAGTCTCCTACAGCAGAATGGGAACTCTCAGCTGCGCATGCTGTGCGCGCTGTCGAAGGAGAGGGGCGTGTGGTCCAACCGCACGCTGTGTCACATTCTCGCCAATGACGCACTCCAGACGGAGAAAGGTTCGTTCGGCCAGGGTGCCTGAATTAAGCCTTTATTTTTGGCTTCTCTCTGTACTTTTGGAAAAGAAAAGTTCGGCAGGCAGGAAAGAAGTGCGTAGGAATGAAAAGTGCAAAGTGCGCAATTGCACTTGTGAGATGCGAGTCGAATCCTGACCACGTTGTTGCTGATTGGCTGACAGCTCCATAGGGCGCCGCATAAATTACCACAGTGTTCTCTGGGCATGGGGTGGGTTATGGTCAGAGAGTTTGTGTGGCTGCAAACTAACCTGGTCTTTCAGGAACCTGTCAGCAGCCTACACATTCAGTGTACCCCACCTGCACTGTGACTGCACAGCATAGCTAGTGGTCTGCAAAGTGAAAAGAAGAGATGGCTGGTGTCAATCTGAATTGATGAAGGAAGTTGCAATGATGAGACCAACCTAGATGTTCAGTTTGTTATTTTCAGCTGGGAGATTTAAAAAAAAAAAAATTATTTAAAAGGAAAACTATTGCTGTGCACATAATTAAAAACCTGCAACATTGTGTAACATTGGCTAGTAATTATCACTATGGTGAAGCGCATCAGTGTATTGCATTTCAGTGAGCTTGGTGCAAACCGGAAGCTTTTAAACTGAGGTTTGGAAGAAAAATGAATAGTCATTTACAAGATCAAGATTGCCATCCCTTTTTTCTCGGTTTAGTTCATGAATTCCTTGCACTGGAAGGACCCGTTCTTCTGGAGCTGCGTGTGAAGCAGCTGAAAAACAGCAACCATTTTGAAAAAGCTGCTTTGCTGGCTAAGCAGTGTGCAGAGTATCCTGAGTTCGGAGGAAGGGGCAACTTCACGCAGACGTACCTGGTCTGTCTGTGTGCTGCTGAACCGCAAGAACAGCTAATGCAAAAGGTGAGTAATCCCTTCAAAAGAACAAAGCTGCCTGTTAATAGTATTGAGTAATGTTATTTTTAGTAGTTTATGCAGCCTTCATTTATACATGCTACATGAGTACATACTGAAGTGATATCTAAATAGCAGTTGAATTACCTTGCTTATAAGTACGGGGTGTGTATTTAGATTTTTCAAATACCGATGCTAAAACTAAATCTAATTGGTGCCTGAACTGATACCTGCTTTAAAATAAAGAGCAAGTAACAACATTCTAGAAAGTCTTTTTACTGAAAAGGCAAAGAAATGAAACTATTTCATTGTTTTATTTAATTGTTAAAATTTTACTTCCTACTTATAATTTATACCGTTTCACTTTTGTTCACAAGCTATCTTGTTAACGGTACCTGCTGTAGTCGACCAAGCGAGTGTAACGTTAGTGAAGGCGTGCATTGGAGGCATGGGTGGGAAATGCTTCTGTTGCCTGTAACTTTCGTTTCAAGGCACCAGAGGGAAATGGAAAATGGTGTATATTCTGGTGCTATGCATTTTAAAATGGCACCAAAATCTGCGTTGAGATTCGGTCCAGTAGCCACTGGCTGTCTGGGGACGCAAGCGGTACCCAGTTTCGGTACCCAAACCTACTAAGTGTTATAGCAGTGCCCTGGCTGGGATTCAATCCTGCGACCTCTTGATTTGCAAGCCCAGTTCTTTTAGCCACTATACTGCGCATTGCAGTTGTATATAGTATATTGAGTCTTTATCCATCAACTGTAGTTTGTGTAATTGTTGGTTCTGTATTCTCTGTGGCAGATTTCTGAGGTGGACTGTAAAGAGGTACTGGAGATGGTCTGTAACCTAGAGTCGGACGGAGATGACCGAGGAGCCCTCAGTTTGTGCTCCGCCTTCCTCGCCCGCCAGCTTCTCCAGAGTGATGTTTACTGTGCTTGGTGTGTCCTTATTTCCGCCCTCGCACATCTCTCTCATGATAGTTGCATTAAGAGAAATCATTTTTTTAACATGATTTATAGATACGTTTTTAATTGGCATTGTAGACCGTATCAGTGATAACTTGTCCTCCGTACAGGGAACTGACTCTCTTCTGGAGCAAACTGCTGAAGCGGGTAGAACCATCGGCGCAGGTGTTCCTGGACCGATGCCGTCGGTTGTCGCGACTGTCTAAAACTGTCTACCACATCCTCTTCCTTATCAAAGTTGTTCAGGCCGAGGTGAGCCTCTTGGATAAAATTTTTCTGGTCACATAACAGCCAGTTTTGGTACAGGTCTGTTTGTATGTTTGCAAGTTAATTTAACGTATTTCGTACATTATTTGAATTTGTATTTCTAATAATTTCTTTCCATTCTCAAATTATGTATGGAGCCTGGTGATTGTGTGCAGGACTCAACAATTAGTTATAATTTTACTGTAATAAAATCGGGCATTTACTTGAATTGTGAATATGTAAGTTTTTTGAGATAAGTACGGTGATGGTTATGCAGAAAAGCCATTCCGCAGAGAACCATACCCGGTCCTGTATTTCATATGGAGAGTAGTTATTTCATTTAAAATGATTAAAATTGTATATATATTTTTTCATACAAAAATTTATTTTTTAAAAATAAGTTTGTTCTAAATACAGCTTTTTAGAATGCTGAATTCCTTCTTAGAGCCCAGCATCCTGGCACTAATACTAAATTCTATGAACTAAACCTCCTTTGACTCATATTCAGAATTTTCTCATTGGTTTGCATTTGCTTCACAGCTGCAAGATGAGGGTCTACCTGTGTGCATTGAAATGTGCATTCAAGCCCTGCGAATGGCATCCAGCAATGAGGGAAATGTGAAGGCCACCATATGCAAAACCATCTCCTGTTTGCTGCCCACTGACCTGGAAGTGAAACGAGCATGCCAGCTGACGGAGTTCCTTCTGGAGCCTACAGTGGACTCCTACTATGCAGTAGAAGCACTCTACAATGAGCCTGACCAGAAGCAGGATGAGAACAACTCCCCAGTGCCGTATTCCCTGCGCTGTGAGCTTTTTTTGGTCTTTAAGACCCTGTGGCCTTTTGATCCAGAATTCTTGGACTGGAAGGCTCTGAAACATCACTGCTTGGTGCTCATGGGTGAGCAGTCATCCATTGTGTCTTCCATCGACAAGCTCAACGACAGCAAAAACCTGGATGAGACTGATGGTGATGAGGAGGGAGGCGAAAGTCATGACGACTTCAAAGACCCAACGGACTGTTTTCTGGACACTATGAACCAATTGAATGAAATTGAGGATGAAAGACTGAAAAAGAGGGAAATCAAGAAACTGAGAGAGAAAGGATTTATATCTGCAAGATTCAGGAACTGGCAAGCTTATGTTCAGTATTGCGTGCTCTGCGACAAGGAGTTTCTTGGACATAGGATCGTTCGACATGCGCAGAAGCATTATAGTGATGGAGTTTACAGCTGTCCAATATGCACTACAAACTTTAATTCCAAGGAGCAGCTCATTCCACATGTGGCATCGCATGTGAAACAGTCCTGCAAAGAGCGACTTGCTGCCATGAAAACAAGTAGGGTTTTGGCAACTTCTAAAAAAACAATTTCTGACCCTGCTTCCAGCCTGAAAACAGAGTCTGTGATTGAAACTTTTGAGGAAGAACAGAGCATGGAGCACTTTTGCCCTGTTACAAACTGTCAAAAGGGTTTCAAGTTCTTCAGAAACATGATGGCCCATGTGAAAACCCATGGCAATAATGAAGAAGCTAAATGTTTTCTTGAAATACAAAGCAAAAAGGTTGTGTGTAATTTTTGCCGTCGGCAGTTTGTCAGCATTGCCCACCTCAATGATCACTTACAAATGCACTGCAGTGACAAGCCTTACATTTGTGTGCAGCTGAACTGCAAGGCCAGGTTCCTCTCCAACACTGAGCTGCTCATGCACAGGAAGGAGCATACTACCTTTAAAGCGAAGTGCTTGTTTCCAAACTGTGGAAAGATTTTCACCGAAGCCTACATGCTGTATGATCACGAAGCACGGCATTACAACACATTCACTTGTAAAGTTTCTGGCTGTGGTAAGATATTTCATGCCAAGTCGCAGCTGGATTTGCATCAAGAAGACCATGTCACAAAACAGGATCTCCTTGTTACTGAGGAGAAAACTTGGGTGTTGGCAGATGTGAAAACTGAAGCACCAATTCAAATCCAACTTGACCAGGAGGTAAACTGCCCTTCTATGAATACATTGCTTTCAAATGATGAGGATCACTCCTTGCAAAATGCCGTGCAGCCACTTTCATCCAGTTCAACCAGTTCAACCAATGAGTTGGTGACTCGGGAAGCCAGCCCTATCAAGATAAAACACTCGGTTGAGAGTATGCTGAACACAACGAGTAGTTCCACGTGCGGGGTTGAGCACAATATTTCTGTAAAGGTTCAGCCAGGTGCTGAACCTCAACAACAGATATTAAATTCTGATGATCCTATGGTTCAGTCTTCAGGGAACTTGTATGTGTCTCACTCAGAGCAACCAGAGTTGGAGAATATATTACCATCTTATCATAATCTAATGGAAGTAGACTCACAGGGTCAAGCTTGTACTCTGAATCAGACCATCACCCAGAATTTGCAGGCGCCATCTGCCCTAGATCTTCAGCAGCCTCACGCTCAGAATCCAGTTTTATTCACTACTTCAGATCAAAGTAATCAGGATTTTTTACCCACTCAGTCACTAGATTGGTCCTGCAGTCAAACTCAAACAGATTTGCAGGACCCAAAGCTATATTCATGTGAATGGAATCATCCTGTAACCTCCTGTAGTGTCTCCTGTAAAAGTGAACCTCTTGAATTTGCCCATCATGTAAGTCAAAACACTTATGACTGCATAGGCTCAGGACCAGCAAACCAGTTGTGCACATTTGACAAAAAACTAGTTGTACAGCAGATCCCTCCCAGTATGTCTAATTTGAATTCTGCTGCTGCCAAATCTGTTGTGGCTACAGCGGTTTCTGCTCAACTTGATACAGGCCTGGCTGTCAGGGACAAGACAATAGGTAATATTTCTCATCAATCCAGTAGTGGTCTTGCTGCACCTGAGGGGGCAAAGGAGAGGCACTACTGCCTATTGGAGACATGTTCTCGGAATTACAGCTGCACAAAAAGCGTCAATAAGCATATGAAAACGGCGCATCCTGAGTTCTATGTACAGTGGAAATTGGCAAAGGAGAACAGTAAAGTCTCAAAAGGCCCTACAAGGGTGCGGCCTGTAAGAGGAAAGAAAGTACTTCCTGTAACAGATGCTCAGAGCATCACAAACCAACAGATGCCATATGCAACCAGTTGTAAAAATCCACCCGCTTCTCCTGGAAAGTTGGCAGAAAATGTCATGAATGCTGTATTGCCTTCTCAGCCTGGACATCCTCATAGTGCAGCTGCACTTACCCGGACTGGACCAATGCAGGCTGACATTGCTAATAGCTCACTTCTGCCTTTACTTATTGGGAACCATTCTGAAAATTCCCGTCAGACCAACCACCCTTCAGTGCGTTTGCCCCAAGAACATCAGTCTGTTGATAGTCATGTTTTGTCTTCTGAAATTAACAAATCTCATGCTGGCTATCCCTCACAGGTGAGCTCTGCTCACGCATCAGGTACAGTGAATCCAATTTATAATGGAATATCAGGTGTAGATAAGATTTCAGCTGCTCATGATACTAACTCATTTGTGACAACTCAGATTTGCAGTGGAACTTGGCAGAGTAAGATTCAGACAAATGCAGATCCAGTTTTCTGTTTAAAGCAGGCTGACAATGTTAATTCTGGAATAACATTCAATTCAGTAGATGGAGGGTCTTCAATGAATAACAGTGGGCCTGCTTTTCAGACCACTAACAGTAGAAGTACTAATTCTATCTTCCAGTCACCCATGGACCAGGACTCACAGCTATCTGCCCTCTTGTTAGGTGAAAGTTCCTGTCCGTCTCATTTCTCTACCAGTGTATCTTTTGCTGCACCTCCCCAGAAAACAGATGAAGGATTGATAAATATTTCCTCATCCAATCACACCACATCACCTAATAAGCATGCAGTAGGCAGGTCTGACCTGGTATCGGCTGTTAAAAATGTCCTTGATGGTGCAAAAGACATTTTGGAAGATCAACCAGGCAATTCAGCAAGTCGTGTATTGCCATTGCAGTTGCAAAGTGGTTCATCTTTAGGTTTGATCACTTCAGAAAAAACGGCTCATTCACAAATGAGTATCTCATCCATGGGAGAAGCCTTACTTTCCAGAGTTGATGTTGAATCCTTAGAAAGTAGTAATATTTCAGGACAAGGCACGACCCCACAAATGAAAAGAGTGAAACCTAGCAAAAGATCTAAATGGCCAGCTATTTTTAAGGATGGGAAGTATCTATGTTGTAGATGCTTTAGAGAATTCCAAAGCCCCAAATCACTCGGGGGTCATTTATCAAAGCGATCCCTTTGTAAAGATCTTACTCAGACTGGCTTGACTGTTCACAAGTCTCCACAGACTACTGATGTCTATAACCAACCAGCAGCTTCAACTATAAATCCAAACATGCATTGTGAAGACCAGCCAGCGCAGTCATTCAGTGGTGCTATGGAACAGGAGCGCTCTCCCAATGTCACTTTAACACAAGCTAATACTTTAGTATGTGAGGGTAGAAAAGATGGTGAATCCCTGCAATGTTTTGATAAACTCCCCATTCGAAGCCATTCCATTTTTGAGTCCTCTCAGTTTGCTCAAGGGACATTCCACAAACCCTGTGAGTCATACTCATCCGATGACCGTTTGCCAGAGAGCACAGTCATACAGCACACAGGGAATCTTAATTTCAAGACAGAAAAAGAATACAGTGAGGAGGGTTTCAACAAGTCCGAAGAACCGCAGCTGGAGAGCAGTCTTTTGTCTCAACCTCTCCCTTCGGTACTAGTACAAAATGCCAGTTTAGAAAATGGCTATCCCACAGATCATCTAAATGAAATCCTAAGAGCTGAAGCGTTGAGCAAAATGAGAGAGCTAAAGGAGAATGCTGGGAAATCCCAGAGGTTTGGGCTATCAAATGATACTCTGCTGGCCACCATTTCCAGTCTTGCTGAAAATCTGACAAGAAATCCATCACCACAGTTAACTTCACCTGATGTTCAGCAATTTTTACTGAAGCTGAGGAACCCCCTGGACTTTAATCAAAACAAAAACTGTGATGAGAACATAAAGAAAAAATTACGCGATCAGATTTTAGCTGGGGATATTCTCAGAAGGGGCAATGTTTATGAAGAACCAGTTTCTGATGCAAGCACTGGTCCTGATTTATCTGGTGTTCCTGAAGTTGCAGAAAGCTGCCAGAGCACTGGCATTTCTATGGTAATTCAGAAGACTAACAATGACTGCAAAGCCCAATCTAGCAGTGGGGGAACAACCACTGCACCCCCTTCCCAGACTGATGGAACATTGCCTATGCAAAGTTGCACCGAACTGGCAGAGGGTTCTTCAGTGGTTTGTGAAAAATTAGTATTAGGGGAACCTATGAAAAATAATGAGAGCCCTGCTTTGTCTGCTGGTGATGAAACAGTGATGGAAATTCAGAAAGCACTACAGAGATTGGATCTAGATAAGGAAACTATTGAAGATCAGTCTTCTGTAGATAGCTGTTCCCCTCCGAATGTTTCTGGTTGCAACGAAGAACTCCCAAATAATGTTGAATCTTTGAAAACTGTAGATGTAGAGAGAACAAATGAAATTGATATTTTGGAAAACATCTCAAAACCATTCTTGTGTGAAGAAGAGGGTTGCAAGTATGGGGCTATGACGAAGGAAGCACTGTTCAAACACCTTATCAGGGTACATAGCTACACTAATGATATGATTACAGAACTAAAGAAAAGCCCAGCAAAGTTTTCTCCTTATTGTTGTCCAATATGCAGGAAGACATTCACCAGAAACACAAATCTCAGAGTGCATTGCGAGTCGGTTCACAAAATGTCACGAGAGGAGTTTGCCAAGCAGAAGGTGCGCTTTTGGTCTAACAAAAAGGCAGATAAAGATATTCTTGAGAAGGAATTTAGCAGTAGTCAAAATGGCATCTGTAGAATGAATCCATCCCATTCCCAGAATGTCCCTCTAAACTATGCAACATCTAAAACAATTATAGACAAAAGGCAAGAACAATTACATTTACCGTCTGAACAAAATACAGGGCATAAACAAAAAGCAATAACAAAGGAATATGTTTCTTGTTCTTTTAAAGAGCAGACCTCAGCTCAACAGATGAGTAATGCAGGCCAGTCTCCTAATGTACAACATTCATGTGCAGCTGGCCCATGCTTAGAGAGGCAGCTGAGAAGACCTGCAAGAGCCTCTGTGAGATTAGCTGCATCAGTGTCTCCTCAAGCAAGTTCCAGTCGAGCTGAGACTAGTTCCCCTCTTGAAAAAATGGCTTCTAAACTTAATCAACCCACAACGGTAAAATCCCAAATTGAAAGCCCACAAAAAACTAAAGAGAAAAAGGTGGAAAACAATGAAGTGGAAGATGCTTTCAGCCCCTATAGACCATACCGCTGTGTTCACGAGGGATGTGTTGCTGCTTTCACCATCCAGCAAAATCTCATCCTTCATTACAAGGCTGTGCATCACTCTGCTCTGCCAAAATTTGACACAGAGGATACTGACCACAGTGAGGATATCAGTTGTGAGGGGGAGGACGAAGTGGAAAGGATTAGCGAGTTCCGCTGTCAGGTTAAAGACTGTTCGAGGATTTTCCCACAAATAACCGGCCTGTTGCAACACTACCTCCAGCTTCATGAGTTTTCCCTGGACAAAGCCGATGCACTGATGTCCAAGATTAATTTCCAGAGGTTCCAGTGTGATCAGCCAGAATGTACAACATCTTTCTGTGATTTCCAGAGATACATTGGGCATATTAAAGAAGATCACAAGATTGCAAAGGTATCCAAGGCTGATGGCGTAGAAGAAACTTTCCAGTGTGAGTATGCTGGCTGTGACCGTGTCTATTCATCGCGTTCAAACGTTGTGCGGCACATCATGAATAAACACCAGGATTTGTACAAGCTCATGATGCGGAAACAGAAAAGGCGTGAAAGAGAGCAACAGGCTGCGAAGAGATCAAAGGAGTTAAAAATCACTGGAGTTAAAACAAATGGTGGGAAAGAGAACAGAGAGAACCAAAAACACAGGCAAAAGGGGAGCAACAAAAGGCGAAATCCAAGGCCAAGATGCCACTGGACCAGTTTCGGAAAGCCCTCCCTGAAATCCCTAGAGGAAGCCTCCGGGATGTGCACCAAGAAATTTGCCTTGCAATACCCTTGCATGCTGAAGGGCTGTGATTCTGTTATGAGCTCTGAACGGAACGTACTGAGACACTATGCTTCTCATGGTCTTACCGAGCGATACATAGAGGAGCGGAGAAGTGGTTTCATATTCTGCAAGAAGTACCCGCGCTCAAGACAAAAGGACGCAAATGAGTCTGAGGATGACACCACAGACACCTCGGATGTAGATGAGTCAGAAAGTGAGGAGAGAGAGACTGAGAGTTCCAAACGCACCTGCAGAAAAGTGGAGAGCCCTGAGCTACTCGAGGCCAAGCAGCTGTCCAATGAAAGTACGGAAACCAAATCGGCAGAATCTGAGGTAATCAAACGTAAGAGGGGTCGACCCCGAAAGGTGCACATTACAGAGCCGAAAATAGTTGCTTCAGGGAGCCGGAGGGAGAGCTTGAGAAACGGCACTAATAAAGTCAACCAAGTGGATGACAGTGCGGACCGCTTTAACATAGTCCAAGAACAAAAGGGGCAACCAGAAAAGGCCATGTCTTTGAGTTCCTTCAAGCCCATGGGATTTGAGGTGTCATTCCTCCAGTTTTTAGAGAAATCTGCAGAGCGTAGACACCCAGCAAAAAGGAAAGCCAGTGAAAGACACTCCAATGAGATGCCATCCAAACGGCGTCGCACTCTTCAACAAAGGACTGTGAACATCATTTGCGAGAGGCCTAATTTGCACAGGCGTGCAAAGAACCATCAGAGCTTGGTTGATTTTAGAAACCCTCTCAAGCTGAAGTCAGTGAAGAATGTGAAGATTGTGGTTGACACAACATTTTCCAGCAGTGCTGATCTCTTGCTGAAGCAGCTACAAGAGATGAGACCTATGGTGATACTGAAAAAGTGGCTATATAGTTGAGCAGCAAAGGTGGAATGATTTCACTGTCAAAGACTCATACTCAGGACTTGATATTATGCTGCAAATCATCTAAAAACTTGACAAGTTTTTAGATTGATGCATTTTTGAATAATGCATCACTGTTTCTCTCCAAACATTTAACGGTATTGGTGATTCTTTGTCTGGCGTACTTGAAAGCACCACACGTCTTTACTTAGAATAATGTGGCTGCTTTTAAAGTTTGTGAAAATGATTTAGCTCTTGAACACTAAATTCAAATGTGTTTTTTTAAAATAATTATGTAGTGTTATGAACTTGTGCTTGAATGTTTGCATTTATAAAGCTTCTGTTATGAAATAAGTTGCCTTTGCAAATTTTAAACAGGAAGTCTGGTCAAAAAAGGATCCAAGCTTTTTCAGTGAATACACAAATAAGATTGCTTGTCAAAGCACTACTTATTCCCAGTAACAGTTCTCTGACCACTTAAACACATCTTGGACAATGTGGACAACCTAGCGAGTATATTGGTTTGCTTTACGCATGGTGACAAGTTCAAGGACTCATTAGGTCCAATAATCTAGCTGTTTTGTATATCCTTGAAACATATGATAAAATCAAATTTGGATTTTTGAGCAGACTTCACCTTTAAATAAACAGAATGACAGGTTGCAAATTTTGATATATCCCTGTGGGACTACTTTAGAACAAATGGTTATGTAAATGGTAAAAATATATTCCAATTTTTGCAAAGTGCTTTGTGTGTAGTCCAAGTTGGTCTCCTTAATTTAAAATGCAAATTGCAAGGTATAAAATTTTGTGTATACATTATTTGAATTGACTCCACCAGTGGTCTTAAGTCAGTCCAATTAAACAATGATTTATTACTCTTGTGAATTTGTGATTACACTTTAATACAGATAAAACCAGTATCTAAATATTCTCACTTAGGCTGTCAAAACCTTGAGTGAAAGGCCATGCCCACACTGAAAACACCATAATCTGGTTTACACTTATTATTCAGAGGAGAGGACTCCAATGCAGACCTGTTTAGTTTTGTAGAATGTACACACACTGTGGCTTCATTGCAGCTAAATACTTTGCCCCACTCAAACGGGGGTCCTGTTTGATTACATCCAATGGCAGAAAAGTTTGTTTTGCCAATTTGCAATGAGGGGATAACCGTCTAATCGGCTGTAAATAAACCAAGTCTGAATTGATTTCTCAATTAAATGCAGGAGAGTGCCCTCAACTTGAACACAAACCTGTATACACACAAGAGCTAGAGGGAATGCTTTTCAGTAATCAATAAGTGAGGTTGTCAACACTACTACAGGGTTTAACTAATGGGCCCATTCACACCAAGGTAGTGGTGGGGAATGACTGAAAAAAAAAACACCTCAGATCTGCTGATAGAAGTCAGCTAAATGGTGTCCCCTTGTGGTGAATCTAATTAATGATTAAAGACCATTGCAGATCTTTATCATTTGTTGGGAAGCTTAGACCACCAATGCTTTGAACCAACATGGTTAAAATCTTCCTGTGTTTACAATTTAAGTATTTTCATTGTGTTTATTTTTGCTATACAACCATGTTGGCTTGTAATCACCATTTCATGGTTTCTGATAAACACAGTCAGAAGTTTTGAGGAGTCGATGCACAGTAATAACTTTATTTTCCCTGGCTTGGTATCAGTTTAAGTAGATCAGTGGCAGGCTACAGGAGTAGTTATACACATGCACATACCGATACACGCAGGCAAGTGTGCACAAATACAGTCACACAGTTTATAATGACAGTACATTATTGACAATATGGCATACATTTAATCTGCTCCTCAGTCACATACCTGTACATAGTTAACCCATTATTCAGTGAATACACTATATAGGACGTCAACCTGAGAATCATTGGCAGTGTAAAGTCAAGCTGGTGAGAAGGGCAGAAGTACACACCAGGTTTGTATCAGAGTAAGGTAAATTTCATTCTGTAGTAAATTTTGGGTGATAGCATGTATATAATAAAAAAATTAATTTCTTCTATAAAGATGTTAAGCCATTGTGTGATAAATTCCCTCAGAAAAAAACTGCTATAAAATGATTAATTAACCCCATTTTTGAACCTTTTTCTTTATACCAGTATAATCAAATACTGTCTCCTGAGGTCTGTCCAGCTCTGTCACAAACAATTAGCCTTTAATGTGCACAATTGAATGTTCCAAACCTTCATCCGCTAAAAACCATTTCCAGCATGTATGCTAGGTGAAATTAACTGCTGCTGATGGTTCATTGAGCCTGAAAAGAAATGCAGTGGGTCCCACATGTCCCTGAGCGAACATATTTTTTGATACTTTCACACGATATTCTGTTTCACATTAAACAGAACTGACAAAGGTTTTGCTTTCCCATTTTTAAAAACGTCATATTTTTGAGGTTTAACCCATGGTAACTGGACACGCGTGTTGATACCACAGAGCCGTTTGTTGCGGGGGGGGGGGGGGGGTACAATGGCAACAGGATGAGCAGAGAGGGTTTGGAGGTGCTCCGTCAGGACAGATACCAGGGCCTTCATTGGTCACATGGGGGAGATGCTGAGGGTTAGCTCCTTGCCCAGGGGTGGCAGGATGTACCTCTCCTCCCAGAGTAGTCTGAGCAGGAGGTCCTCCACGTCCCTGGGCCACCGGTAGATCCTTGTGTTGAGGAGCCACCCAGGCACATGTCTCTGTGTAGGGAAATTATGTTGCAGTGTTCTTACTGCATTCCTAATACAAAATTCTATAACTTTTTTTGAGGAAAAAAATTGAAGGAACATATAAGGAATTATATGTAGGTAAATTGTATAATTTGGTAAATCAATGATTTTTATAAAGTCCCACCTTCACTACATCTCAAAACAAACCACTTTGTTTACAGTAAATTGCATCACTGGCAGAATTGTACATCAGTCAGAATTCACAAGTTTCATTTTTAAGAGTACAAAACGTATAGCCACTGTAAAGCACTGTATTGTGTCTGTGTTTTCTTTTTATGCTGCCAGATGAGCGAGATGAGTCTACATATTTAACAGAACAATTCAATAAGCTTGTTCAAACATTAGCTTTCTTAATAACTAATGTTTTTCTCTCCTGAAATCCTGGCTAATGGAGTGCTGATGCAGACTGGACTCACCTGGGTTGCATTTGGGAAGAGCACGGGGATGAATCTGAAGTTTACGCTGCCTTGCTGGATGAACTCATTTTGCATCTGAAAGATGTGAGAGAAAAAAAAATACAATTTAGAACATCAAACATTTTTCAACCTCTTCTATGAGAATTACTGGCTATTTGCCTATTACATTGCATAGTTAATATCAATTTATTTGTTAACCAGCTTAATTTAAGTATCATTCTAAAGGGCACTTCAGGACAGTCCTACCTGGGAATCAAACTCATAAATTAAGTACCGAGTTTAGAGAGATGGATTTCTACAAATTTCTGCTGCTACTCATTCTATAATTTAAAAGTTTGCCAAAGCTCTGCAGGGATTTAAAACAGTGCATCACTGATGGCATATGATAGCCCCACTCATATGCAGACTGAAAGACTTCAGTAAGCCGAGGACCTTACCATCGAGTGGATGTATTTGGTGTGCAGGCCATGTTCATCCTGCCGAGGCCCCTCAATGTCCAGCTTATACTGTGGACTGATGGCTATGATGATCAGCACTGATTTCTGGAAATACGACAATGTTATGATTAATTATGAACAAACTTAACTGTTAAAGATGATGCTGAGTCCTGGATCCACTGCCTCCAGAAAATTCAGGGTTCATTCTCTATCCTATGCTCTTTATTCCACGTTACAAGAGACCTTCAAAATGAGCACAGGTTTTATGAAGAACCATATAAATGTAATTTATTTTATATTTGTAATTTACACATGGTTAAAGTGCAAATTCTCTGCTTTCATTAAATGGTATTTTTTATACATTTTGGTTTCACCAGGAAGAAATTACAGCACTTCTTATACATAGTCCCCCCCCATTTCAGGGCACCATAATGTTTGGGACAAGTGGCTTCACAGGTGTTTCTGTTTGGTCAGGTGTGCTCAATTGCTACCTTAGTGCAGGTATGAGAGAGCTTTCAGTGTCTTGTCTTGATTCTAGTCTTTTGTTTGCCTTTGTGGTCTGTTATTGGCTTTTGTCAACGTAAGGACCAGAGCTGTGTCAATGAAAGTCAAGGAAGCCATTATGAAAAAATGAAAAATAAGAAAAAAATGCAAATAGGCAAAACTTTAGGTTTACCAAAATTAACTGTTTGGAATATCATTAAGAAGAAAGACAGCACTGGTGAGATCAATAATCGCAAAGGGCCTGGTAGGCTGAGACCTCTACAGTTGCTGACTGAACATTTCTCATCATACTGATACACAGTAATTTATGCGAATATCCTAGTATGCTTTAAAGGTAATTTGAACATTCAAAATAACAAAGAAAGATGAGAAATCCATATACATACATCTTTTAAATAGCTGTCCATCCACTTTGTGATGTCCATACGTCTTATTGGGTTATCAAATATGTCAATCTAGAAAAAGGTAAATCAGAAACTTATTTTTATTTTTTTTTAACCAGTTTTAAATGAGGTTATTTATGAACCAATTTAAGGACTTTTAACTTACAGCAGGACGAAATCCTTGATTGGTCATAAATTCCACAAAAGGAACTATTTCAGACGCAGTATCCACAGAGTAGGTGACAAAAACATTGCCTAAAAGTTTTAGAGAAAAGTTAAAATCAATTCCAAAACAAAAAAAGCTAAATCCCAATCTGAACAAAAAAGTACTACATCTTAACAGCAATAGGAGAATAAAAACAAGTGACACATGTGATACAGCCCCACGATTCTACCCTATGTTGCTACAAGACCTACGACTATTTATGTACAGTACTCCAAACATTTAAGCTTGCAGATACATGGTTACAAAAAAAAAAAAAGTATATTTACGTTATGTATTTACAGTTAAAGCATATTTACTGAGGCAATTCGGGTTAAGTAAGTATCTCAAGGGTAAAACGGCAGTACCCTGGATCAAAATTGTGCAATCTTTTGGCCCATGTCTTTAACTGCCACTCCACACTGCCACTCTGCAACTTGTGGCATGGCTTCTTTCGTGTAGCCCTTGTCAGACCCTACACCCCAGCTAGGTTTTCACTCCGTTCTTTCACCTTTAGTTGCTTAGGAGACCCCCCCTCTTTCATGTCCTACTATGTCTCTACTATGACCCTTCAGTGAATTGCCTGTATCAGACCGGCCTGTTAGTCTTTGTCTGTCTTCAGGCATTCATGGAAAACCCACCACTGCACTTCTACAACAGCTACAAAGCCCTTACCAATTTTATATAGGATCATTTACTGCAATATTGATTAATTCTTAAGAGGGTCAAGTACTTGTGTCTGTAGTGTCTAATTTCCTTCACTTGTGTAGTGCCGGAGTCTGATTAGCTTTGCATTAAATATCTGTGGTGTTGCTGTCTCCTCTTGTAAACTGGTATGCTCTGGTGGTTATTTTCGATATTGAACTATCATTTTGGAAAGAAAGATCTGTTGATCGTGATGCCAAATGTTACAGATGGTTTAGCTCAGTCAAAAGGCCCATGAAAATCCCACATTGACCCACGTTACTGGCTAATGAAAGATGAGGAGTGATACTGGTGGCTAGGTCTAGCTTCCTCAAAAATGTGTTATTTGGTTGTCTGCCACAATGCCCTTGGAAGTCTCTAGTCTAGCAAAATGAATGAATATGATGATGATGATGTAAGTTCTTATTTATGATTGGTTTCATGTCAGCCTCCTGACTTGTGTATGCTTGACGATTTCCAGCGGTGCTGTTTTTTTAACATTGGTGTACACTCACGGCACTCATCCGGCAGGCTGATGGTCTTCCTGGTGCCCTGTGCAGTGGAGCCCCTCGAAGGAGACGATGATGGGAGTACATTGACCTCTGACATCACCTCCTGTGGTGGGGTGTCATAGCGTGGCACATTAACGCTGCACTCTGCGTTGGGCGCATGTGGGCCAAGGAAGCTTCCAGAAATCCTGCAGTAGTGGCACATTTAAGGCTGCTTGCACATGATCCGCATCCAAAAGCCCAACACGGCGTCAAACTATTACATTCCTATGGAGGGAGAGTTGACGCCCGACTTGGCAGCAATGCTAAGCCTGGCGTAGCGCACAGCTCACAATTAATGCCGAGTTACGATCCTCAAAGTTTAAATGTGATTTGAACTTTAAACTTGCTGGAAGCTGACCTTTCGAAGCACGTCCAGCATTGTACAGGATTTTTGCATTCACAATATGGCAGACAACCTACTTCTATCACCGCTTGTTACAGTTTCCCAAACCAATGGCTTTCCTGGATGGATGACGTCAAGTTTCAACCACTTGCCAGCACTCGATTCTTCTTGTGTAGTCACTGCCTTACTTGGCGCTGAACACATAGCTTGATTCTTGTCATGTGAAAGTGGCTTTAGAGCGCACCTCAAAGTTAATCTGAAAAATGTATTGAATCAACGAAAATTGAATTCTGCTTTTCAGGGTAGTTTCCCTGAATTACGTTGTTTGCCATGGTCAAAATGTATTAAGCAAAATACAAGTTAATAAATACAATTCTTCTTTTCACTGTAGGTGCAAATTGGGCCAAATAGATCAGAACGTTTGGATGTTTCTGATATTAAATCTATCACTATATTAAATAGTTTAAGGTCATGTTGGCAGGAGATCCAGTGTACAGGAGTTGTCTATTACCTTCATTATAAAATCTGTTTTTTTTTTCCCTAATGCATCTTTGTTTTGATTAAGGTACATGAACTTCACTAGTACTGTAATACTTGGGGACCTGTCTTGTTTACACTATAAAGTCTTCTTTGCTAATCTTTATCAAGCGTGTGAGAGAACACAGCATCAGGCCAACACATGCTGCTGCTCATCAAAGTATTCCAGTAAAGTAGTGGATAATGATCCTAACACACTGTGCTCTTTGTCTGACATAAATTATAAAGACCAGCCATTCAACATATTTTAACAGGGTAACATTACCTGTGAATAACTAGGAAACTTTTAAGACACAATGGACTGACGTTACCCATTTTTAAGTCTATGCAAAATAATGAGCCTGCTTTGTCTATTTATTTGAAGACAATCTAAATACATTTTATTGTACTCTCTTGTGAAACCTTATATAATCAGCCATTTAAATAAAACACAAGGTGGGAGTAAGATACAAAGTGAGGAAACCCATAAAATAATTCCCAGAAGAGTTTTGTTTACCTGCTTTCAGGCCCTCCCTGCTGTCTGACTTCTGCCTGTTGCAAAGGGCGATTACACAGGTGGGGGCTGTGGCCAAAAGGCTGATGATGCAAAAACATTCTAGAATCCATGGCACCTCTTGGAAGATCAAGGCAGTGTTGAGGGTGAAGGCACCCACAGTTCAAGGGACGAATGTCTGTGAATGAGAAAAAGAGGGTCAAGCTAATCTAAAATAAGTGAATGCTTATTTATCATTCATGGATATTAAACGATCTTCTCACATATTTGGAGCACAGTATACATTGCCATCATATTCAGTGTTTCCTATACAATGAATTTATTTGGTTGGACAGCCTAAATAGATTTCTCCCTGCCAAAAATGATTTTTCGGTATTTAAGCAACACACTATACTTTTGTATTCGTTATTCTTTCTTTTAAATGTCAAAGTGATATACAGCTGACTTGTTTTGCTGTGTGAGCTGGCCCTCCCCCCTCCCTCTTGGCACATGTAGAGCAGAGCAGGGAGGACAGTGCCTGAACGTCAACATAATTAGGAAAACAGTAATCATCCGACCGTATCTGTGCCAGATAACAAATATTTAAAGTTTTGCAAATTCAGTAAAATTCACACAAAATGTGAACAATGTGCAGCAAAATTAGTAACCTCTAGACAGTTACAATACAATTTAAAAAACACTGCAAACAATCCTTCCGCCAGCCCCAAACATGTACACGTACACAAAGTCGACTGGCACAAATAAATTCTCAACCTGTGAAAAACACTGATATTTCTGGTTTTATTTTATATATATATATATATAGAGGGGGAGAGAGAGTTAGAGAGAGACCAGCATATACATTTGCAATCAGTTTGAATGTGTAAGTCACCCTGACAGGTGCTTTTTCTATAAGTATAAATAATAAAATCATTTTCACTCACTGGGACCTGCCATGGGGGGGCCGCAGCCTGATCTGTTGCCGTAGGGGTCCCGGGGCCCCATCATGCAGCCAATGTCAGACCTCAGTGGCAGCGGAGCTTCCAACACATCCTGAGACTCGTACCCCGTGTCCTTACTGGGGAGGCTCTCTGACCTGCCCTGCCTGGGTTGGCCGTCCGTCTCCCCAGGTGCACAGCTTTTGACGTCATCCTCAGGACCCGCTGCTTTTCCAGGCATGGGCCGGAGATTGCTGTTGACTGGGCGGAGCCTGGCTTCTAGAGGGCCGCAGGACAGCTGTGACGCGTCAGGAGGCAAACTTCCCACAGTCCACTCCCGATGCTGTGAGCCGGGTGCCGCGGTGACTGGACAACAGTTTGCGTTAGGGCTCATCCACCAATCTGCCCCACCGTAAGCGCTCCTCTCATAACTGTGTCTGTCACAGGGAGGCTGCGGGTAATCCATCAGTCGGAATTGGTTTTCTGTCGTAGCCCCGGGATCGGGCCGACTACTGTAAACCCCGCCATGCTCGTTCAGGCCCCAAGCTGAGTGTTCCTCCTGCTTCAACTTTAAGACCAGGTCCAACACATTCATTGACTCATCGACCTCTACTGGAATAGAACGGAAGCCTTAAAATAAAATGAAGAAGAAAACATGCATTTGGTGACATTTCATAAAAAACAGAATACTACACATGAAAAAACATATTTGTGTTTTCCACCAGTTTATTTCCAACTGAAAGCAGTATTGTACTGAAAATTCCAATTAAACTGTTCTCTAAACAGCTATGTTCAAGCAGCCTAACAACGCTGTTTATTTTATTTTTACTGCACTTCAACATTTATAACACATTGAAGCTAAGCTCCCAGATCTCTTACTTCTCGATCATGTTTCTCCATAATTTATCCATTTTTAATTGAAGTGTACTAAACAAATTTAACTAAATATTTTGTTTGGTTTGCAGGCTTATTTGAACAAAGCCATTTGTCAGAAAGTCATAACTTTTGGTCTATTTTGGCTTTTTCTAATAGAACAAAAAAACAATATTTGTTTTAGACATTAGGTATGCTATGGCATGTTTCCCTGAAGGGATCTTACCAGTGAAGCGTTTCATTATTCTCGCCGCGGGCGACCCAGGTTTCTTATACTACAACAAAAACAAACAAACAAACAAACAAACAAACAAAAAACAGATGAGCGACTAGGCGACTACAAAACAATCCCCTTTAAACAGTTTGAGAACACATTCTAAAATATTGTTCGTAGAGTTGCACAGGTATGGATACACGGAGGCTAGCCTACAACACAGAAAGGGTGACCCACAGGAACTTTTGATTTGCTGAAACGCGTTTAATAAAAAACGGCTCGAAACGAGAGTCATTTGTCTCCAGTATCCACATACTCCGAATAACCGTACATTGTGTGGGAAAGTCCGAATTTACTGCGCATAACTGGGACGCAAACACCATGCCACTCTTCAAACGTACATTTATACATGGATTTATTCACAAGTAACAGGCTACACATTTTAACTTCGTTAAGAGTCCCAATTTAATTTCATGTTTTTTCATTTATTTTAGGCTACTTGTATTGCTCTACCAGCGTAATTTCAGAGATGTATTTATAATTGTATTAATGAATAGTTTCACAGGTAAAATAGAAATAGCATCGGCCCTGAAACAACAGTATAACCTCACAAATACAGTCCGATTCCGCAGGTCGAACGTGGTTTTCTTGCCCTGAGAGGTCGGCGAAACATAATGACTTACCGTTGTCGAGTACCTGATTCAAGTGCCAAATAGTTTGTTTATTGACAGGGCAAAGGGTATTTAAATTCAATTCTACTATTTTAAAAAAGACTGTACGTAGCCTAGACATAAAGAGGAAAGTACTTTTTAGATACCTTCTGGCGGTTACCGCGACTGGCACTCCGCCTACAAGGAAACTTGCCCGGAATTGCAAACGAGGAAATAATGCTGCATTTTTTTTTCATTGGGAAAAGGTACATGCAAAGCAGGGAATTCTCTAGTTCAGTATATGCAAATACAGAGGGGTGAGCCAAATCTAAACTACCAATCACATACGCCGTAGGCTCTGAAGGATTTCTTCCGTAGTAGGCTACTTGGGGAATGCCATAAAGCTCATGAGAAGTTAAACAGCAACGATACAGCCGACAACGAGCTGTCAACAGTTGTAGTGACCGTAATGGCCGAAATAAACACATCTTACCTCACTAAATCAATTAGTTAATAGCAGGCAATACGCGAATGATGGGAATTGTTATAGTATGCAGGGCTGTTGACAAGTGAAAGTATTGATATATTATTTTATATTATTTATTTATTAATATTGGGATCTTATTTCATGAGATTTGAAAAAAAAGAATCAAAAATGTAAATCCGTAATCCAATATATGCATCTTTAAATAACAGCAATAACAACAACAGCAACAACAACACATTACAATTACCAGTCTGCTTACCAAGACACAATAGCCTGTATGTCGAAAACAAAATGAGGATAGGTGCATTTCCCTACAGAATACCATTTTTAGGAGATTTGTGGGTGCTCACTAAAAACTAGAATTAAACAAAAGAGTCAACGAATAAGTAAATAAACTCAGAAATTTTCTGATTTTAATTCTGATAAGGTGTGGGAGATAGTCGCTATGAATGTAACGCTTTATAAATGTAACACAGTGAATAACTTTTTGTATACGGCTACTACAGTAGCCGTTTCCGGTTTGCAGACAAGCCATTCAGTCCTCTATCGCGTACCAAAAGAACGGAGCAATTCGATGACCAATGTCGGAAATATTTCTTGAAAAAAGAAAAATGTTTTTGAGCAAGGTAAGTAAAAATCTGTTCCAGAAGTCATTTATCTGATATAGGGAATTGTTTTCATTTGAAATAAATCAAATCATACATAATTTAAGCAGGGATCTGTCCTTGTTATCTAGTATGGTTTTCTGAGTGAATTTTAACGCAAATTTTTGGCCGACCTTTCACTTTGCCTTTCAGGGCTTCCGTCGAGTCTGTTTTTAGCTCAGTAATTACAGTATTACTTTTCCTTCCTTTGTGGAATGACTTTCTGATTGAAAAAAACTATTTACAATGTGTCAATATCTTATCAATTGTAGTCTTTAAGCTATTTATATAATATGGGACATTGATATATGGGACAAAACACTGCACTTCAATCTGTGTATATAGGCCTAGGCCTATGTAACAGCCCATAAAACAAGGGCAGTAGAACAATCGGAGGGGAAATAAAACAAGGGCGGAACCTATTCTCATTTTATTTTATTTCATGCTCACATTGCACACTTCTTCCACAAGCAGAGTCAAAAACATACATTTGTATTTTTAATCACTGAGTGGGAAATTAGCCCCAAAATAGCAGAGCTTGCAAGTGTAACATGGTTTCGTGACCTAAAGGTGGGATGAAATGATCTGAAATTCATTTCAAGCCTATTCACCATGAGGTCTAACAGAAAATACTTGTGATGAATCAACCAAAACTAAAAAAAATGAAATTAAACAAAAAGGACAACTTAACATGTTTTAAGGTCATCAATCCAAAATAGAAAAAATATAATAATCATAATTTCATCAGGCATTAGAGTCATGTGAGGATATAATAAAAATTTCAAGTGAACCAGAACTAATATAAGTAATCCAACAAATCAGCCAAGGTATATCATTGAAAACTAATGGTAACTACTGAGGGTAACGTAATTTAAAGACACTTATAATTGAGGTAGAACTATTGATGTAAAACTCAGAGTGAGAGCATGATCAGACATGGGCCAAATTGACATAATCATCTACATTTTGGTGCCTGCCAAGCAAATGACAGTTTGTGTAATTTACTTCGGCTATAGAAATCAGAGTTTCCTCCATAAAGACCTTTACAGTCACATCACAGAGTATACAGATGTAACAATGCAGAAATTTCTGTAATGTGATCCCTAATCCTTTCATGTCTTACCCCCACCAACACTGCTGTTTATAAAGCAAGAAAGGTTACCTGCTGAAGTCAATGTGGAGATGGTTTTATCCTTCCATTCCCTACCTCCTGTACAACCTGTACAAGGCAAGCTGCTCTCCTGCACAGTAGACACACCTGTAATGGCTCCTGGGAACAACTCCCCTTTCCTAACCTGACACCAATGAGTCATGTTTAGCAAACTAAAAAGCACTAGCACGCACTAGCTCGCCCAGCATTAGCGTAGCAGTAGACAGTCAGTTATTGTTAAGGGTGTTGTGTATGTGCCCTTGCTGCGTAAGTGCAAGGCACGTGCCGCGCTTGCATTTTGTGGGAAGACGTGAAATGGCAAATTGGACTTGTAAAAAATTTATTTGTCACTGACTGACTCAAAATGTTCCATGTTCAAACAAAAATTGGAGGGGAAATTATGGCAGCCAATTAATTGAGAATAACAAAAACTGAATTAAATAAAAGACAATATATCTTCAAGTTAAACATACATTTTTAAAACTTGACCATAACCATGGTCAACTGGGTGGGACGAAAAATAGAACTAAGACAGAATGAAGAAGGAACATGAGACACATTGGGAATAGTTGTATATGTTTCACTGGAAGGTATGTCCATTAAATGCAATAAATACCTTTTTCCTTAAATAACTACTGTGCCATTGCAGTAATACTTGATGCAATTTTCCATCATTCCAGTTTGAATTATGGTAAATTTACTTTTATACCCATCGTTCATTGTGAGAGATACTTTTGTGTAATTTAAACACTTCCAGCTATTTATATAAAATTCAACATGCATTACTTGTAAATATACAACAAAATTAGCCTGGAAGCTATGACTTCACCAGGGAACAGCTATATTATTCACAGGTCACATCTTCGAGACATTGCCAAATGGCGTTTATAGTCAACAGAAGTGCTGACATAATTGCACCTGCAAGACAATGTAATAATAATTAATAACAGCAAATGTTTAATTATAATAGGTGACGTATTTACACGTTGTCATATTACAAGTGTGTATATGTACATATGCAGATACAGACAGATACATATTCATACATATTAAGCATCAAAACCTACCATTTTGCCTGCCCTGAATTCACACCTGTCTATAGGAAACAACCAACAAGTAGCAACAGTACTCCTTAATCCGTAAGTATTCCATCAACATGAACTTGGCTCTAAAGTAAATCATTGCCATTCGTTCATTAAGTTTCGCTAGTTCAGTAGTCGGCATTATTAAACAAATCTGTTTGCATCGAAACATGAAAAATATGTTGAATATATCCAATCCTAATTTTCCTGTATCATATGTTTATCTGGCATTACACCAAAAAAGCAAGACCATGGGAAAGTAAATTTTGACTAACACAGAGAAAACTGATAGGGCTCCTCCTGCAACAGTTACAGGCCCAGACATGGGTTATGTGAAGGGAAACAGAAGTTACATGTGTTTTATAGAGCTTGGCTTTCTACCATGACTATGCATTATGAGGTATTCTTCGTCCAGTGCCCAGGAAAGCATGTGCCTGTTCACCATTTTCTGAGCGCTGTTTGCCACGCACCACTCCAGCAGTCCATAAGTATTTGGACAGTATTTTGGACGCTGAAAAACTGAAAAATTCTTGACTGGCTAAGTCATTCATCCAAACTGAATCCAACTGAAGATGTGTTTCATATGCTGAAGATAAAACTAGCCACCGAGACAAACAAGATGGCTGCAGTACAGGCCTGGCAGAGTACCACCAGAGAAGATACTCAGTACCTGGTCATTCCATGCCAATATGTGACTAAACATGACTACGTTCATTAATGTAACATTAATATGTCCCAAACATTATGGTGCCCAATGTGGGGACCATGTCTAAAAAGTGTTGTAATTTCCTAATAGTGAAACAAAAATATACATAAATACCCTAAAATAAAAATTGGGAATGTGCACTTTAACCACATTGAATTGTTTGATTATAAATGTGACACTGTGCAGTACCTAGCCAGATCAAAGGAAAAAACAAACAAACAAATGAATGAATAAATAAATAAATAAATATTTTTATTTTGCCTTGCTAGCAGGCCTGTGGAACTGGTGGAGCAAAACCAGTCTCAAAGATGGAGAATGATTATGTCTGCATTTTACTGCTGACAGTGCCCTGAGTGAGGACAGGCAACCCACACACTACCTGCTTTCACACATGTATTACGCAACATTGTCATACTAACCTGTCCAGCTATGCTAGCTCTTGCTCACACAACCAATGGCTATCTGCTATTTTACCATGTCCATAACATTTACAGGTGAAGGTACTAGTAATTGTCTGAAAAAGTGGACTTTAAATACTCTAAAAATATTGTGTAACTTATTTTGGGTTGGCTTCCTGCTCAGTTCACTTTGGGTTTTTTTTCCAGGAGTAATAAACAATGTTGCTGAATGTACATCTTTAGGAAGCAAGTCGTTTTGCATGCAGAACATATCTGTTAGGTCTTGAGCCTGCAAACGGCTATAGAAACTTTTCCATAATTCTGAGTCTCTTAGTCACACATGTTAAAGTTGTTAAATGATTTTTGGGTAAGGTTTCATGTGTGGAAAGGGGTATTGGTGGGACTAAGGGGCAGTGGGGTTGTCTTTTCCTTTATAAACAGGGCTCCCTCTGGTTCCCTCTCTGTTTTTCTTTGTTGAAGTATCACTGGGCTTGACAAGTCAGGTAAAATAACCCATGTTCCCACTGTAATGAAAACCATTGCGTTTCCTGGAGAAAAAAAAACACAGAATCAACATTATAAACCTTGAGGGGTTGATCCGGTTTAATTCATTTATTTTGGGGATTACCACTGTTATCATTATCATTGTTACCGTTATTGTCCTCAGGGGGGAAAAAATCCTCACATTACATGAATAGGAAAAACATCATAAGGAAACAAATAAAACAGGGGAGAAGTAAACAAGCAATTCATATTTACAATAAATACAGGCTTAACAATATCATATCGTTATTCATTTAATTTGAATACACCCTTTCCCCACCCCAACCCACAAAGACCAGTAACACCAAAATGCCTTCTGACTTAAGTATGAGCCTTGAGCAAGTGGAAATACTTGAAAGTTCGGGACACATCCAGCTGGCAGTCTGTGTGTTGCCACAGTGACAACCGTGTGTAGAGCAGTATGCACTGGGAGGGCAGTCTGTGTGCTGCCGTGGTGACAGCCCTATATAGGGCAGTTTGTATTCGAGGGAAAGGGGGGGGGGCAGTACATTTGTTGCTGTGGTAACAGCCCTGCATAGGGAAGTTTGTACTGGAGTATAGTCTGTACACTGTTATGGTAACAGCCCTACATACAGTAGGCCGATCTGCATTGCATTTAGAGGTTGTCCCCAGGCTGGTACTGTGGCTCTGTGGCGGTGAAGTAGTCCTCCAGGAAGGCCTGCAGATACTCAAAGGTGGGCCGTTCCTCAGGGTCCTTCTTCCAGCACTGTAGCATGAGCTCGTGCAGAGAGCTGGGACAGTCCTGAGGGCAGGGCATCCTGTATCCCCGCTCCACCTGCTCCAGCACCTCCCGGTTATTCATCCCTGAGACATGGGGAATGACAGACAAAAGCATGTGCGTGCGCACACACACACACACATGCACACACACAAATGCAAACAAACATGGACACCGACCCACAAACACATACATACAAAATACAACAAAATACGCACATGCCAGCACGCACACACATAAACACACACGCACAGACAAAATAGTAACAGAGAAAAAGGAAAGAAAGAGGGTCAGAACTGTACTGTATAAAACTCAGGTGTCAAACTCCAGTCCTTCAGGGCTGCAGTGTCTGCTGGTTTTTCAGGTGCTCTTGGCACCGGTGGTTCATTTAAGTCACTTGAATTGGCTAAAGAATCCACACAACTTGTTCTCAAGGACTTAATTAGCAGCTGATTGGAAAGGAAACCACAAAAACAATGCGGCCCCCTAGGAATCTCGTTTGACACCCCTGATATAGAACATAAACAAGCAATTGCACCACAATTGACATTGATCATAGACAACATCATAAACAAGCAAAGAGATACCTCCTAACCAGTGAATCACTGCACAAAACTACCACTCAACCATTAAACTGTCTCCCAGGCCTGAGTTCCTCTGCCCTGACCCAGGTCTCTCACCTGGATATGGTACCCTCCCCTTGGTCACCAGCTCTGTCAGCAGGATCCCGAACGACCACACGTCCGATTTGATGGTGAACTTTCCGTACAGTGCAGCTTCAGGCGCGGTCCACTTGATGGGGAAATCTTCGCCTAAAAGCAGCCCCAGAAGAAAGAGTCAGAGTTAAGAAAGGAGCCTGTCCAGGACTCCTAGTACCAAAGGTTTGCTCAAAAAGTTACAGCTGCACAGTCACAGTGGGCTGGAATGAAGGAAGACGATGGCTGGGTTTTTCCTGTGGCACCATGACCAGTGCTGTAGCTGTCCTGGATTGTGGCTGTAGTAACCTTCAAGACTTAACTACCAATACAGCCAGTTTTGTCGGTTCCCTATCTGACTGGCCTTTGTGCACTTGCTTATTAACAAAGGGTCCTCTACATTTAAATCCAACGAACCAATAATTGCGGTTCAATTATGAATCACGTTTCTCAGGCACGTCGCTCTTTCACTCTGTCATTGGGCATCAGCTGTTACTCTTATCAGAAAAAGCTTTCAAGTTAAAAGCATAACAGTCTTGTCTGCTTTAGGTTCAATTTTTTTTGCTGAATCGCCCATCTAGATTCTGAAAGCCCACCACAGTCACTTCCACTGAAACGCTCAAGCAAGACCCACTTGCTCTGATGTCTTTTCACTGCAAACTTCTTTGCCAGCTATGCAATAAATGCATAAGTTAGCTAAGCTGTGTAACTTAACTTTAAAAGCCAGTAGGCATTTTGGAATTGAACTTTTTAGGTGCATACATTGATAATGTGTTGGCATTAAAAGGTTTCTTATGTTGAATAGAACGTCACACCTATGTTGAAATTATGGAATGGGGTTGTTTTGCATTTAGTGCTACTTTGAATTTGGATTGAATTTAAGAGGGCAGTCCATAAGCCAAAGGACACGCCAAAGAATCTTGGAAGACTCTCACCAATCCCCTGAAACACTACTGAAAACATATTGGTTATTTCCACCATGATTCACCAATGGGTCATGACTAGGGCTGTATAATACAAATAACACATCACAGATTTAAGCGTAATCAAAATAATTGCTGCCATGCAGCACATCGGCTATCAACCAAAATTCAGAGGCCACATGAAATACTTCTGGGGAAAAAACCTCACGACTGGTATCTACTGAGTGTTGATAAGACAGCCAATCAGCAGCAAGGCCTTGCCACTTCCATGTGGTTGAAAAATACCGCACATGTTCACACAGAAGCTGAAACCTTCCGCCTGTATGAGAGGCGATCCTCCTCTTACCCTGTTGGGCTGTGTACTTGTTGTCCTCGATCAGCCTGGCCAGGCCGAAGTCAGCAATCTTGCACACAAAGCTGTCGCCCACCAGGATGTTGGCAGATCGGAGGTCCCTGTGGATGTAGTTCATCCTCTCGATGTACGCCATGCCTGCGGCCACCTGAAAGCACAGGGGAGCTCAAACAGCTGGGGATGCAAACAGATTCAAAATCAAAGGAAGCCCAGAAAGAGGGGACCTGAAAACTGAAGGGTCCTCAAGCAGAGGGAACTCAAGAAGTTATTCGGGTCCCTTAAAAATAGTGAAAATCAATGGGGAACTTGAAAATTGAAGGCTGCTCCAAAAGCAGTGGACCTAAAACAGAGGCAGTTATACAACCTACCTGTGCCGCGATGTCAACCAGGTTGGGTAGCTTCAGTGTCTGTCCTTCACCATCCTTTAGAAAATCCCACAAATTTCCTGTGAAAGGAGCGGGTACTAATTGTTATGACCTATTGTGCATATCCTACAGATGCAGAATCAGGCACATAAGAATATTCTGTAAAATCTGACTGATGCCAATAAACACTATGTCACAGTTTTACTCTTTTCTATTCCTCTAGAACACTTTACCGATAACTCAGTTTCAGTCAATACATTTTTACTCTAAATTATGCTGAAAAATATCATTACAAGATTGTCAGTCACAAATGAAAAAAATAAATATCTGACATTTTCAGAGCATGCTCATATTACTTAAAGTTAAGATCAAAGGGTCATGGTGGTTAAAGTGCATGCCCCCTGTGACAAATAGGCAGGGCAAATATATGAGCTAAGCCAAGCCAAATTAATTCAGCTTCTGTTTCCCTGGAGGCTTGAAGCCGTGACCTCTGACCTTTGCTCATGTACTCAGTGACGATGTAGATGGGCTCCTCGGACACCACGGCGTACAGCTGCACCAGCTTGTCGTGCCGGAGCTTCTTCATGATCTGGGCCTCCTCTAAGAAGGATTCAGGCGACATGGTGCCCGGCTTCAGCGTCTTCACCGCCACCTTGATCCCGTTCCACGTCCCTGCCAAGGGCAAGCAGGATCTGGGGTTAGCAGCTCCGGCGATACCACATCCTAACGCTTGAGGCACCCACACCTCAGAATTGTCCTTCTTTTATTTTTTTGTTAATCAAGGTAACCTCATAGGCTTTGTAAACTTTAAATTCAATGAATCGTGTATTGTAAAACTTTCCTCAAATTGATAAAATACATCCTGGCATTCTTTCTGGCTACAGTTTTCTTAACAGATTAAACTGAACTGTCTTCCCAGAATGATGTACATCCATGTAAAGTGCCAGGTCAGATATGCTAAGAATGTATAGATCCAATTTGTAAAGGGCCTATGATTGGTGTGTGTTTCGTACCTTCAATTGACAAAATTTTCAGGGTTTCATAATACTGACTAAATCAGTTTATCAGTCTTATAATGCTCTACTGATATGCATAGAACTGGAACAACATGCAAGTGAGCTAAATTTCCAAGAATTAACTTTATTTTTCAAGAATGGTTATTTTTTTTATTATTATTATATATTTATTTGTTTCAAGAAACATCAAAATGATAAAGAAACAGATCCCATAAGTTGCAGTTCTAGCTCAGCCTCCACATGTGAAGGCAACATGCAAATTCCTGGTTTACTTCCAGGGAGTTAAATAAATGCTATTATTATAAACGTTTGCATAGTTGTAAAAATGTAATTTTCACATATGACCAAGGCTTTCTGTACCTCAAACCATCTAAACATACATCCAATGATATGCCTGAATATGGAGTGAAAGTGTTAATGCAGCTGCATGTATGCCGTAGCTAATGGTCTAGTGTAGTGTTTAATCTGACTCGTGAACATCTATGGGAAGTACAACATGCAGCAAATTATATTTAATACAACCTCCCGATGCAATTTTGCATGTGTGAACGTCAATATAAAGCATATTGTATAAAAGTAATTTAGTTCATTAATATCGTTATTACATATATGTACAATTGGTTATTTTTCTCATGTGTACCTCACGACCCGGCTTGACACCCCCTTGCAGCTTTGGGGCTTCCCAGTTTTGGGAAGCCCTCCTTTAATGTGGCAAGGAGGAGCTTACCCATCCAGACCTCCCCAGACTGGCCGTTCCCCAGGTACTCGATGAACTGCAGCGACTCCCGCGGGATCTCCCACATGTCTTTGGTTTTGACTGACAGGTCGGCCAGGCGAGGCATGCCCTTGTGGCAGGGGGCCACCAGGCGACAGCACAGCCCCGCGGCCCTCTCTGTAGGGGCAGGATGGAGAGAGGGAGAGGAAAAGAAACAGCATGGAAGAAGAAAAGAAAGATTGAGAGAGTGAGAGAGAATGACAGAAAAAATATAGTAAAATAAACAATAATAATAATAATAATAATAATAATAATAATAATAATAATAATTTTAATCTTACCTGAGTAATGCTGGACGAGCTGTTGCAGTGTCTCAAACTGGGCTCTGGTGGTGATGTAATACCCTCCACTGTCCAGCTTGCGGATTTTGTAATGCTTCACGTGGTCTCCTTTAATGTCATCCCAATCTCGTATAGACAATGAGAAGGCCCCTGACAGAATTGGAAAATAAATAATTTTGGAGGTGTGATCCCCGACTTCTTATACATTTAAAAAAATGCCTGAAAAAAAAGTTGACATGAACTGCACACACCTGGATGAGGGTAGCATGTTAACACAAATGTATTTATTGCAAACCGAAATGTTCACTGCTAAATCGACTCTAATAGAGTCCCGCCTGGACTCAGTTAAACCAGTTAAATTAACACTGAAAGATTTTGTGTATAGGGGTGTAAAGAAGTGTGCCATCTTTTTATAAAATAAGTAATTCCAGCATATCCATCATCTGTTGTTAGGTCCGATAATGATATTAGTCCATATTAGTTAAGTATATTAACAAAATAATTAGCTATTAATGATCAGGAAAAAGTTTGAAAAATTCTTGAAATCTCTTGTGAAATCATGAACTGGCAACAATACCCTAAGAATTTACGAGACTAAAAATAATACTGGGCATGAGAGCATGTGCAGTGCTAATCACTGATCTTCAAATCGTCTGGACAGTTTTGTCATTGCTCAGTTTCAGGGGTCATATCAGGGGTAGTCACCTTTGGTGGTTTCACTTTCCCGGATAAGGAAGGTACCCCGCAGGTTTCCACTGGAGAGCAGCTGTCTCTCCGCGTCCTTTCGGCCGAGTTTACCAAAGTACCAGCTGTGGAGGCGGGAACAAAGAGACACGGCCCCCAAAGTGAGAGCAAGCCTCTTCCCAGCATGCACTGGCACAGAGGGGGCCTAGACAAAAGCAGCAGTGGACTGGGTGGCACCTGATGTGGACCAAGCCACTGAAACAGCATCCAAAAATCAAGTCTACGTAGCGCTGTTTAAGTAAATTCTGGATCATGTAACTGTAATGCCCTCTTAAATGACGTGTGTAAGTACTTCCTCAGCCAGATTAATCACAGTGACACACACACTATGTTGTAATATTTTTCATTTATACAGGAGGATGCTTACAGAAGCAGGTTCAGGTTAAGTGCCCTGGTCAAGAATTATCAGAAGTAGTGTGGTGTTTGTCTGTATTGGTAGATGCAGGAATGGTTATAAAATGCACTCACTCCTCAGCCTGTATGGAGTCGGCTGGAGCCACGTAGTTACTGGGAATGTAGCCAGTACCACCTGTAGTGAGAGAGAGAGCCTCCCACCAATCCCCTTCACTGTAGATAAACAGAGAGAGAGAGAGTGTCACTCCATGCTTTGTCTTGAAATATACAGTATTGAGATGAATCCATGTATCATTTGTTCTTTTCATATTCAATTGATAATCCAAAATCGGAAAATGAAAAAACCATTCGTTATTTCGTTATTCGTTTATGAATAAAACTCTACTTTGTCCTGCACCTGGCAGCAATGTCCATACCATTATATACTACATGTGACACAAACAGTCAAGCCCTTGAGTGACGTTCCAGGGAAACAGCCTGGTGTACGATCAGGGCACTTGATGCTCATACAGTAAGTGTATTAGCAGATCCTTACAAACACACGCTAGGAGCCTCAAGTCTTTCATATAAATTTGGTACAAAACGCAGGACCATATACAGCATCAAAATCACCAGATATCCTGGCAGCAACCGACTTCTCCTTAGGGGCCGGGAGTGGACTCCCTCACACCTTATTCCAGAGGCCGCAAATCACATTGAGCTTGGGGCAAAAATATGACTGAGCAGACAACAACAATATTCCAGTGACCCTTATTTTCCACATTGTCCTTGATGTTTCTCACAATTGTGAACTGAACTATAACTGAACTATCACTTCAAATATATTTCATAAATAACAATTAAAATCTCCATTTTGCATTGTTAATTCATAGACAAGACTTTAATTTCAATTCTCAAAAACGTTATAAATATTTATAAATTTAACTGACTTAAATTTAGATTTACTGAATTGACTAAAGTGTATCGACTCCAATCAGAATTAAACAAATGATAAATCAATGAAAAAGTTCAAAATTAATATCACGTATTAATTAAAAACCTGCAAATGAACTAGACTGTGAAACCAAAAAAGCTCAAATGTGCTGTCCCACTTTAACAGCAACACGCTACTGTTAGGTGGAATATATACCTATAGGCTCAGTGCAAAAATCATAACATAGGCAGGATGGAGGACAAGGAAATGGGGAGCACAGATGGCCTGCAGTGTTTTATGTGTCCATTAGGGGGGGCACACTCATCTTGACCTGTGTCACAGCAGGAACAGATGTTGAAGGCTCTTGGATGCCAGGAACAACAGCTTGGGCTTACCCCTCTCTAGAATGTTTTTGTGTTCTTTTTCCCTTTCCCAATTTCATACTTAGATTTCTTATTTTTTTATTTCACACTTTCAAATTGTATCTGTTGGCCTGTATCACTGCTGCTACATTCTGTGCCAGGATACTACAGATAACTTAAGTACATGCTCTAAAGCATGTCACGCTGAAGTTAGCCTGGTGTGCGATGCAGTCACTGCCGTCAGAGGAATACACTTCATGCACAGGGTGGGCAATGATGAACTGTGGGTGCCCAACTGAGCAAAGGTGGTCACTGGTATGCAATGATACATGGACAATCAGTTGAGGCAACAATCAGACCCAAGAAATAACAAAAAAATAAATGAATAAATTATCAGGTCACAGCTGTCATCCAGACAGGTGTTGCTCCAAAATCATAGCACCCCCCTACCCCTGCCCATTTTCCAGAAATGGCAAAGCGGTTGAAGGAGAGACATGGGACTACAAAACACTGAAGTTCTGGGGGTTCTGGATTTGTTATCTTTAAAAGTGTCAAAATGTACATTAAACAGACAAAAGTCATGCAGTTGATACAGAATTTTACTAAAATATTTTTTCATCCGCATATTTTCATACTTACGCGCTGTTGAGAATCTGAAACTTCTCCCCTTTCCTGAAGCTGAGGTCATCCTCTGTCCGAGCTTCATAATCGTACAGAGCCACAAACAGAGTCACGCCTGTCGGAAGCAGACCAGGGGCATGAGTCAGCACTCAAAAATCTCACAGCGGAGGGACAAAGAAGACTCACCTTTCACTTTCACTGTCATGTTACAGGGAGATGAAACCCAAGGAAGGCGTTCGCTTCAGAAACATTTACAGAACACTAACCACAAATATTCAATTTACTGAAAAGATGTTGAACTTTGTACCGCAGATAGCTTGTAAGCTTGCAATGTAAGTGTCACAATCCAGCATGACACCCCTGGAAATGGAGATGCGGCAGTGCCGGGGAACACCGTTGGTTGCCAAATGTGGAGAGAGAGAGCGCACCCACACAAATACAAAATAAAATAAACACCATCTTCACCTTCACCCACCCCCCTTCCCCCCCCAATTTAGTGCCAAAAGTATTGTCCACGTAGGGAAAAAAACACACATAGGAAAATCATGCCAAGTGCGAGAAAAACAGAAACGTAATCGTAAAAAATTAAATCGTACTCGTAAAAAATTACATCGTAAACATGAGTGAGAAAAAACAATTGCAATTTTATTTTCTACATTTGTGAACATAACTTTTTCGTTTACAATTCAGAAAAATGTGTTTGATTTTATTTTTTTTGATCACGAGAAACATTTCCACATCTACGCCTACAATTTTTTTTTTACGCATGCGATTTTTTTTTTACGCGTGCAATTTTGTTTTCCTACGCGTGCAATTTTTTTCCCTACGCGGACAATACTTTTGGCACTAAATTGACTCCATACACGGGTTCCAGGCAAAACCAATTAACTAAAACAACAAACTAAAATAACAAAGACAAAAGAAAGCAAAACAGAGCGTCAACTTTTCAGTTCCTCGCTGGCCAGATTTTCACCTGACTTGTTCCTCCCGGCCCCGAACTGTGGAGGGCAGCACACCTTTAAGCACCAAGGCTGATAAGCTAATGCAACCCAGGTGTGTGTGCTCTTTCCACCAGCCGGCACAGCTGAGACCAAACCGCCTCTCTGGCTGACCAAATGCCACAGTAAGGTTCTAGTGCTATTCATGTAGCCAAGATATCTATGCTCCTTAAACAATGAACTAGAAAATAAATAGTATTAAGCATGCTAAGCAAAATACCTATGAGGTAAAGACAATATGTGAATGAACTTCCTGTGCTCTTCCACTCATTTCCTGGGGATCATGCCTTTTATTAATCAGAAATATTTTGTGATCAGCTTTTTTTGTTTTACTTTAGTTTCCCATCAATGTTGTTGAGCAACTTACACAATACATTCAGCAACAATCCCTCCATTTGCCAACCTGACAGTCCCACTTCCTCTTCAACACAGACATTTCATGACAAAATGAGACATTTCAGAGATAGCAACTACCTTTGGCAAGTTTATTCAACCAAAGTTGGCAGGTTTCAAAGGTAGACAAAGGAAATTTTGTAAAAGATTTTTAAAGTCCTAAAAGTTAGTCCTAACTTCTACTTGGATATGATATGAAGTCACTATTCTTTTACATTACACTTACATTACATTTAAGATGATCAAGTAAAATTGTAACTGAGTGTATTATTTTTATTATTACTATTATTTAATGTACTTTTTAGAGAATAGCACTGTATGCTATTTTAGACACTGATGGTGAGAGGGAACGAAATAACAAAGATCTCAACTGGTTGTCATGGAAGTGTGGTGCGATCAGCGATTTCCTTTCAGTGCCTCAATAAAGCAGGGAGGATTTCCTGGACCCAGTGCCCCCTCTCTTCCTAAACAAAGTGCCAGTCCCTCAGTCCAACGTGTCCCTCAGTCCAACGTGGACAGGGGGCGGGGATGGGCCAATTTGGGGACGCGGGGTTGGAAGGCCATAAGGGTCGCGACCCTTACCCGTTCCGCCGCGAGACCTCAGGGTCCCGGTGCGGGAGGACGAGTTCACCCCGCCGAAGACGGCCACCCCCTGGCTGACCGGCGCGTGGAAGTTGTTGAAATTGGGGATGGCGGTGACCCCGAAGCTGGGGTAGTGCTGCGGGGTCGGGTCAGCCCCATAGCGGTACCCTGAGTTCTGGGCGATGCTGGTGTCTCTGTCGTCCGTGAGTTTCGCTACCTCTTTGTCCTTACATTGTACACAGCCCATTATCTATCTCTGCAGGGAGAGAAGGAGAGAGAGGAAAACAAATACATGCTGTGAGACAGAGGAGAGAGAGGGAAAAATGATGCAATCATAACGAGGAAAGGTAACAATTAGGTCAAGACTTTATGGATTTATGCTGCTCACATATACTCATAATAGGATTCATTTTCACTGAATCATCTTCAGGGATCCCTCCCAAATAAATGTATTCATAAACTCCTAGCGGTGCGTGTTATGGAAAGTCTGATGCCGATATCAATTACTGATATTTGTCTGGTCATACTGGCTGATGCTGATGCCAATGCCTCCCCTGCTTTACATTACAGAACAAATGCAAACTGCAGCCAAGTATCCACATTCATGGAAGAAGTAGATGAGGAAAGACATAAAAAAATGTAACAAATTTTAGTTATTTAACAAAATATCTCTTCTTTACTTTATTATTAAGCAGAGACCTGGAGACCAACATTCTCTCTATAGCTTCACTTGCGAGTGTGGCTTGTCTAAAGAGGTTTAGATGACTATGGCTACATTTTGGGCTTTTTGCTTCACCTACACCATAGGTGCATCAAGTACATGGCTGCTCTGGCAAGTGTATGTTTATTTATCATATCGGCCATAATCTTAGCATTAAGCTCAAACCCATAAATTTGTTTTAAGCTATTATTGGCCAATAAAGAGACAACCCCGATATTAGCCTACTACACATTCAAATAAAATATTATCTAATGGCACTGGTTGCTTTGCAGGCGGCAGAGAGGTATACACCATACAAAAAAAACAAGCTACTCATACATGCATGTCAATACACAGTTACTACAGAGGATTACCCTGAAAAATAAGATCATACTGCCCATTTACTTTGGTGTCAAAAAAAGTTTTTGAAAATGTATATTCGCAAAAAAGGCAATTGTAGATACATACTCCCTGTGTAAAGAGGAACAGACCATTTTCTTTCAGCATTGATGCACCGGTACTGTTAGCATAGGTCACGGAAATGAGTGTTGTTAACAGAAAAGATGATGAATATCGGAGACCGAATTCCACATGACAAACAGCTGACTTGTACCTAACCCTAATTTCCGTTTTGCAAAACTTCCTAACCAAGGGCTGAGTATCTGCTCAAGTAAATGGACTGAAAGCAGCACCGACAGACAGAATGAAGGACTATTTTGACTCTGATTCTGAAGGGGGAGTTGAGGGCAGATCTAAGGGATGGCAGTCTTCTGGCCCCCCGAAACAGGCCCTTTTCTTCCACGCACTTCTTGGCACTGGAAGGAGCTTGTCAAACGTTTCTCAAGAAGATTAGGGAACAGTCATCCGAGGCCCATGCAGAGGGGAAGGAATTTCACCCCCGATGACCACCCCCACCCACTCAATTCATCATCAACTATAGAAAAAAAAATCATGAAAATAGGAAAGCCCCTTTCTCTGATTATCAACAGCCTGACGCAAGATGACCTTGTACACTTTAGACAATGGCCGCCCGCACCTTCAGGATAAGCCCCGAATCTCTTAAATGATCTTGTGACTGACCACCTCCCCAAGCTTCCTGCCTGACACACTCAGTAAAAACATGCAATGATTAAAAGTATGCATAGAAAATTAGGCACCCTTAAACTACAAAACTTTCCACTTTAATTGGTCTGGTTGCATCAAGTCAATTAAAGTGAACTGAATAATATGAGAAAGAAAACTGCAATGGATCTTCTCTGTCTTATTCGACAGAGGGGGGGACTTGAGGGGAACTAGTAGAACTTCAGTTATTCCCACACAACAAAAGTCAAAAGTTTTTAACAAAAGTTGGTATCACCAAACCCCACCTCTGTTTTACTCCTGCCTGCTCTAATACATTACAGATTACTTGATATAAGAAAATTACTAGCTGTATATTTACAAAGTCTCTGACATGAGGGCATCATTATGGGGAGTGTAGGTACAGTATTTCTGATGATACATTCATTTTTTAATAAAAAATTGACGTTAAATGCCTGCACCATTAGTTGTTCGTTTTTCATACAGTAAAGCACTGTTTATTTAATACCCCTACCTACCACCAATAGACGTCACACCTATAAACAAGTACTATTAACAAGTAACTTGTAGAGGCCAATTACTTGTATCTTTTGGGTGAGTCTGACTAGCCTCTTTTCCTGGGGTTACTATAGAATCTCTGCATGTTAAATCCTACCTGGAAAACAAAGCACTTACCATTTTTGGCCAATAGGGTGGCATGCTCTGTAAAGCAGTTGCTCTTGAGACGTGCCCCACAGACTGAAATTCTTATTGTAGCTTTGCTGACTGCGGTCAGCATAACTGACTGTAGCACTGCTACAGTAGGGCACAGTTGGCAGGATTTTCCCCAGCTTATCACTCAAGTGGTCAACCGATTGCCTTCGGAGTGAGGCATGGTCTTCTTGGCTACCGGTGCTTTGGAGGAGGCACATACTGTTCTGTGCCCTGCCAATCTGACAGGATTAGCTATTATTGTTCACGGGGGCATTTTAAAATGGATGGAATATTCTGCCGCATCACAATTCTGCGACAAGAACAAACTGTGAAGACAAAACGTTGTGTCCCGTCTTTCTCGCATCACCCTGATGAAGGCTTACAGCTAGAACATGGTGGTTTCTTAAGATGCTTTAACAATAGAGACATTCTTCACTTTCATTTCTCTCCAAAAATTGGCTGAAATAATTTCTTCCTCAAAAAATATTTTGCCTACAAAAAAAGGAAGAGATCTGTGGTGTCCTTTCCCCAGAAGAATATAAGAACTGGATACCTGTTCATGGAGTCCTTTAAATCCACAGAATAATATAACAGATGGATACCTGCCTATGGTTTCCATTAAATCCACCGAACAATATGACAAATGGATGACCCCCCACACTTGGAGCAAACAACGTTTCGGGTGGCTGATTTGCGGACATTCGTCTCTTCCCTTGATCATTTAGCTGGAGAAAGCGAGCAGGTGGGGGACAGGGGGACGGAAAGACGAGCGCCATGGAAACAGTGAGAGCCGTGGAGACGACGCTCGTTTCCCAGGGAGCCGTGCTGGATTTGCGGACGTTCGCCCCCTTCTGGAAAGCTTTCCCCGTGGCCACCATAAAAGTAAGATGACAATTCATGAAGATCAGTGAAAATGCACAGAGATGAGAATTTTTAACAGAGTGACGCCCCACAATGCGATGGCCACATGCTCTGCCACCAGATATCATGAAAGACCACTATTTCCAAGAAATTCCCATCAAAACCAAAACAAAACACAAAAATACACCAGTCTACAATCTTCTCACTGTAATTGTTGGTTTAACAGCTCTAGGTCCTCCCCTCATTCTCTTTCAGTCTTTCTACTAAGCACTCATGACAAAAATACACCAGTGAAACGGTATAGCAGATAGCCAGACACCCTGCACAGAAACAACCACTCACTTTGCTGTTCTTGCACATCATAATTACAGGATTCAGGAAGACAAGCTTGTAGCATATTCTTTTCTTTCTCGCAAGTTATACACAGAATAAATTAAAGTAACAAGTAGAGATACTTAACAAGCACACTACACTGCACCTCTACAATGACAGGGTTTCCGCCAGTGTATTGCAAGCCCGGCGGCCTGCCGGGCCTAAGATGACCCCCCTGTCGGGCCTAAGGGAATCATCAGGGAATTAATTTTTTTTAATTAAAAAAAAAATGTATTTTTAAGATGTTTTTTAACTACAGTTACAGTGGGATAGCTCGGTTCAAAAGCTCACTAGCGACATCTGTTGGTTAAAACGTGAACGCACTGTAGGAAAGCAGGTCTGAGATCAGTGTTCTTTACCCTCATTGTGCATAGAGTGACATTCAACACTTGGCGCTTCCAACTAACACAAGCTAACGTTACCTAGCAAGCCACCATTTCTTATTTAGTAACTAACCTTGTTACAAACTGCGTTATCACTTCATCTCGTCAGTAAGTACATTCTTTTTATATTAACTTAAGCAGTGTGTAGGTAACGTTAAAATAGTAGCATGAATGTAACGTTCGATATATTGTAACATTACATGACTTATTCATTGCCATCAAAATAACAACTTCACTTGTTTATTAAGAACGTTAGCTTGATGACATTGCACGACAACGTTGTTATAAAATTTTTCCCAACCGTGAAAACTGCCTGACTTGTTTACATTTTGGACAGATGTGTCTACATAGTAAATCCATCGTTGTTTCCATTGCAGCACTTTCGACACAAGTAATATCGTAAAAATCCTAAAATTTCTTCTTATGGTGAAGATTGCTTGACCGGCAACCGTAAAAATGTGTTAACACAGCGGCAAAATTAGGCTATATCTAGAAATACCATCTTTGGGGAAAAAACGCTACGGTTAAGGGTCAGGCACTCTTCACGATAAGAAGAAATTTCTGGATTTTTTCGATATTGCTTGTGTTTAAAGTGCTGCGACGGAAACAACGATTGATTGACTGAGGAGCCACATCTGTCCAAAATGTAAACAAGTCAGCCAATTTTCACAGTTCGGCAAAATCTTCTGACAACGTGGTCATGTAGCTAACTTAGCTAGCTAGCCAAACAGTCAGTAACACAGATACTTATTTTGTGCCATTTAGGGATAATGTCAAGGAGGAAAGGTAGCCTACTGTAAAAGCCAAAAAACCTTAGACAGTTTTTTAAATGTTTAAATGTGCCCAGCATTCCAATGCTTGTTGTAAGATTCAGTAGCCAATCAGGACTTGAATACAAGTTTTTTGTAGAGTGCAAATACCTTGATATTATTTATTTTAATTTCTTTTGTTGTTGTTAAAATGTGCCCAGCATTCCCAGGCTGTAAGAATCAGTAGCTAATCAGGACTTTTTTCAAGTTTTTTGTATAGTGCAAAACCTTTGATATTATTTATTTAAATTAAATTAAATTTAATTTCTTTTGTTGTTCCTGAAATCACAGCATTCCAAGACTACATTGTTGGAAGATTCTTCGTAAGACTCTGCTATGCTGTAAATAGTTGTTGATTTTTTTAAATGTGTGTTGAATAAATGACTCATTTACAACAACATTCACATTACGTAGTCATATTTTCAAATCTCCAGTCAGCTTTTAGCACTGACTTAATGTAGGGCCCTATGGGATCTGTGTTATTAGCTTTTTAAAATTCTCAATTCTGCGATTCTGTTACCATAGAAACTCAATGCTGCCATCAGTCTATCGCTGACCCGCGCTGGCCCCCATCAAAAATGACATTTGGCTGCCGGCCCGCGCCGGGCCGCTGGGCCCTGTCAAAAGATACTTGCCACCGGGCCTAACAACTTTTCTGGGGGAAACCCTGAATGAGTGTACTCGATAGAACTGGGCAATATACTGCAACAATGTGGTGTATTGCCTTTCTTTTAATCTTTTTCTCTTTAATTGAATTGGATGCAGTCACTAATCGGATGCAGTCAATAAACAACCATGCTTCAGAGGCTGCGTGAAACACTTCCGGCAAAAACGTAACCAATCAGCGTTAAAACCTTGCAGCTTCAATGTGATTGAGAAAAACACATCACATGACCTGTACGACCTTCATGCTGATTGGCAGTCTTAACAGTGGATTCTTTTTTTCCCCTCTACATAAGAATTTCATACAGCCTCTTTAGTTTGGTTGTTTACTACCGCTTCAGGTATATATAGGTATATATATATATATATATTTTTTTTTAATGATGAAAAAAATGGTAATACACGTGGTGGCAATTCAATAATTATCTTTGCGGTATATCGCCCAGCCCTAGTAGGAGTCAATGAGAGGACTCGACGCAGCCTTCAACCAAATCACAAGAAAAAGCCCGATTGTCTGCTATTTGTGAACAAAGAAAGACGAGCAGCTGGAACCAGTAATTAGTGTTCTTACTGTTCTTCTGCAAACCAACAGCAGGGGACAATTCCACCCTCAAAAGACAACAAAACAAGACAACGAAAATCTACAAAGCAGAACTAAAATCCCCGAAAGCATGCAGTTTTCATGATAATTTTCGAGGCACCATTTCAAAAACAGTCATTGCTGTGCTTTGTTCTGCTTTCTTCCACAAAATAAGCAAAAAAAGAACAAAAAAAAAACAGAAAAAAAGACAGGGCAGACACTTGCATGGGTGACCTACTTATGACAGCTGTTAATCATTCATGGTGCAGACGAAACCTATTGAAGATACACTACAAATTAAAAATAAATGTGTACTTAAAACGACATTCACTGCTGCAGCCCTCGTTATCGAGAAATGACTCACTAAATGGTAAAGTGGCTGAGGTATTTCCCATTTAAATTTGTCAGGTCAAAGCTGAGGACTGCAACTCTCAGGACCAGATTTGGGAACGAGGACAAGATGGGAGGAGGGTTCGTCAAAGGACATGCATCGTGCTGCCTTACTCGTTCCCTTGGCAGACAATCTTGCATGCGATTTTGCATACTGTCAAATTCACAGCTGGACATGTTCTGATGCAATTGAGGTCAAATTGGATTAGTAAGAGTAATACCTCAGTCAACGGGCCAAAAACAGCACCATGCCCTGGATTTGAACCTGGAGGTTTCTATGTTCTTCTCATCATCTTCCCCCAAGTAATGATATACCGCCAGAATTTCGACCCATGTCCTCATTTTTATGACAGAATCGCCGAAAAACAAAGTCAAGTTGTACGGGTAACCCCTGACAGATGTGCGCTGCTTTCATCTCATTTCCTTTAGCACAGGCCACAGGTGACCAGACAGGAATGTCCAGGTGTCACCTTGCAGAGAACATCCCATAGACGTCTCCTACAGGAACCCCCTGTCCTGTGCGTGTTCGCACATGCGCGAGGCCATCTGGGTGTCTCCTACCTTGAGGCAACGTGAGGACAATGCGAGTGAGAGGGGCGGAGGCAGTGTGATCCTCTGTAAAATGAGTCAGAGGAGAACGGGATTCAGAGGGTGAGGAGATCTTTTGGCAGTGTCCATTTCCACGATGCGTTTTCTGAAACTTTTAAGTGAGTTAATGGTAACAGAGAGTTAAGAAGCACCGCTAACTTACACAATATATTACGTACGCCCAACTGAGACCTGCACCCTGCGCCTCTCCACTACGGTGCCTGACTTTGTTACCTGGGTGGTTGAGTTGGAGCTGTAAGGTGGTGCTGGGTTAGCCTGCTAGGTTAGCCCTGGGGAGCAGTTCCTTGAAAGTGACAGTCAGCTCTTCCCACATTCATTGTGCCTCTCACTCAGCAGCTCACAAGTGTTGGAGCTCTAATTTTGCTGGAGCGGAGTAAACATTTGAGGGAGTGACTCACTGGCGAGGAGACAGGGAAAGAAGGCTGCATGTGTAGCTGCATGACGACAGTGTGTTTACGCTGTCTCATCCTCACAACACACATCAAACAGTCAAACTGGCATGACACATAACACCAGTTCATTCAGGTCCACGAGAAAGCCAGCAAGAAGGACAAAGTCTAAACCTGAGAGGAGAATAACTGGTGAGAAAAAACCTGCTTGTCATTGTGACATCTGAATGTTCTAGAAAGTGCTCCAAATTTCTGTTCTGCAGGTGAAAAGCAAGCCTCACTCAAATTGACACATAGTTCTGAGGCCATATGCATAAAGCTTCACAAAGAGAAAACCTACCCTTACGTGAGTGAAAAAAAAAGAACTGTGGAAATTGCTTTTACTCACAGTAGACTGAGAGCTATGCTGAAATATTCTTTAGCACTTAAAGAACTCTTGTCAAGAACTGAAGAGACATGCTATCTTTTTTTAAAGAAGCCAGAATAGTACCTTTTATGAAAGATGGTCTATTCTTCTTAGACAGTGCAGTTACTTATAAATAAAACTACTGCTCCTACTCCTACTACTATTCCTACTACTACTACTAATGAGTCACACTTAAGAATTGCTGATTTATTGCTGAAAGTTACTTTGAGCAGGTTTATAACATGCTCTAATGTACTATAACTATGTATTATTATGTATATCTGAATGTAGCTATACATATTCTAGTCTTAAAAGCTCTTTAACATGATTATCAAAATTACGTTAAACATACAGCCCCTGGTCTCTCATTCTGAACAGAAATCCAACTGCAAACAGACACATCAGAGAAACAGGCCTACATGTGTTTGATAAATGCAAACAGATGCGGTCAGTATAATGTGCCAGAACAGATTACCACAGCAGTTGCATTTAATGTAATTTGAGGACGGTGATAATACAGCCAGCATTTATGACGTCTTGTTTGGTCTTAAAATTACACAAACGGTTTAGTGGGCAGATGCATTAAAAAAAGGAGAGATATCTATAACTTTTAAGAGATGGCCAAATCAAAACCATGAACACACGACACACATTTGTTTATGGCTTTGTTCAAAGTTCAATTTTCAATTTGGTAAATTTTCAGTTGAATTCATAAAGGGTGATTGACTTGGCCAGTCAAGAGCATTCAATTTTTTGGCCACGAAAAAAACTCCAGGTGAAGTGCTGTCCAATGAGTTCTGAGGCATTTGGTTGGATTTGAGGACATAAGATGTTAAGATGTTTCTGTACACTTAAAGGGGTAAAAAATACACGAAATCACGTTTTAGTTCTAAAGCAGAGTATCGGTCCCAATGTGATACATCATGTTAGTCCTACTGTTAAAAAAACCAAAATCTAATTAAGCCCTGCCATCACATTTTGTGGAAAAAGAGCCATGCACTGACACCCAAAGGTGAAAATCGTTGTTTTGCCTGGAGCACAGCCGACATCAGTGATGCAGAAGTACGGACGAACCTGCTTGTGCGTAAGCAAGTCAACGCCCCATCTCCGCCCCTATTCTTGATTGATGGATAAGTACTATGTATTCAAACCAATCTGATACAACTGCTAAAATTATCCTGCTCTTTACAAACCAACTTCGGCCGAGTTGTGACAGCCTGTACAGTGATTTTTTTCTATTTTGATCAACTTAGTATGGGAGTATTATAGTCTCAAAAATAAATGAATAAATGTAACTGATCCACAAATGAATGCAGCTGATCAACAAATAAATGCAATTGATCCACAAATAAATGCAGCAGATTCACAAATAATTGCAGCTGATCCAGAAATAAATGCAGCAGATTCATAAATAATTGCAGCTGATCCACAAATAAATTCAACTGATCCGTGAATAAATGTAGCCGATCCACAAATAAATGTAGCTGGTTCACATTTGTGCATTGCCTGGCGTTTGTATTTATTTGTGAATTTTGAGACAATCCGAGCAGCACAATTTGAAAAATGTACTTCTTATGCATTGTCTATGATGATGCATTGTTTTACTGCTTCAGCTGCAATTAAAAAAAAAAATGTTACTTCCAAGATATGCATATACTTCTATTACCATTTAGTTAATTGATGGTTTTAATCATTTACTTTAAAAGGAGCTAGTATCCATTTTTCATTATTATTTGGCGGGATTTGTCTTCACTTTCTAACCCTCTCAGTGATTCTTTTCTCTCCTCCCAACTGCATTCAATCTCTCTTCCAATCTCCCTCTTTCCTTCTGGCTGTGGGTAATATAGCCCTTATTAACTGTGTTTATCTCTAATGCTCTCCTCCTTTTGTCTGGAAGCAAAAATCTATTGTCTCACCCATTTCTTTTTTCTCTTTCTCTCTCCTGTGTCTTCTTTCTAGTAGGAGGCAACGTTTCCTTTCCCTCTACCTTTTCTTTGAAGTTGTATTGCTACTGTTTGATGTAAGATTTCATTATCTTTCATTATTGGCTTGTGTACATGTCCATCATCCTCAACAATTATTATTTATGATGTGAGGTGATTTGCCCTGCCCACTAAGTGTTACCTGTAATTGCCATTCCATCATAACGCCAGTGTCTCACTCCTCAGAGGGAATAAAGCCTTGAGTTCTGTACTCAAATGAATAGGAAGACTACAAGTTCACAGTGGTGCCTCCATATTTGAAAAGAACAAAGTTTTATCGAGGGCCTACTGGGTTTCTGGTTGTCACACTGAATTACGAGGGGTGGGGGAAAAGAGATCATTTACAAAAAAATGATGATTTTATCTACAATACTCCAGAGCCAAATCATTTAGTCAACGGAAAATCACAGATGTTCGCTTAAATGAACAGTCTATCTAATCCAATTAAATGTGCCATAGCTGTGTAATGCCCAACAGGCTGATCCAAACTGTCTTGTTCCAGATTAATTTGACTTGTTATGCATGGATTTGGCATAGCACCATGGTAACAAGAAAACATTTAGCATACATACACTGACCGTTCAAAAGTTTGGAATCACAGAGAAATTTCTGAAAGAAACATATACTTTTATTCACCAAGGTAGCATTAATTTGATTCAAAAATACAGCCAAGAAATTGATAATGTTACAAATTACTATAACTGTTTGAAATAACTGTTTTTCTTTTTTTATTCAGTCTTTGATTGCAAAGTCCCATTTTCTGCAGCCATTACTCCAGTGTATTGACACCTGTGTTACCTTATACTTAAACACTCATGCAAATGTGCTAATTTGGTACCAGAGACTCAAATTATATTAAGCGCAGCTGAAAACATTTGTGCTGTTTAATTAAGCTAAAGATACCTTTCTTTTTCGATTGCTACAGTATCTAGTACACTGCTATACTTCAATTTTGGGTAAAAAAAAAAAAAGAAACAGCTATTGGGTAAACAAAAAGAAACAGCTTTCTCTAGAAACTCATCAGTCAGTTGTTCTTTTGAGAGACGACGGCTATTCCATATGTGAGACGGTGAAGAGAGGAGACGACAAGACATTTTATGAGCTTCTTCAAGGTCTTTTTTCGAAACCAAGTTGGACTTGTAAGCATGTCACTAAAATGGACAGAAAGACTGTGAGCAACAGATGGACTGCCCCCTGAATTTTCTGGTAAGAATGTGTGGTGAAGCAGTGGTTAGGGATTACAGGTTTGAATCCTGGCTGGAGGTACTGTAGAGCATGGTAATTAACCTCAACTGAACCTTGTAGGTTTGCAGCTAGATGAATAACTGGTATGAGTAAACAATATGCATAATACAGAGATCCAGAATAAGGGTCGATCAAGCATATAGGTACTGTAGATAATATCTCCAACAATCAAGAATGAACATAGAGAGGCTGTCACTATGGAGGATATAACAAGGCTGCAGAGCTCCATGAGCAGGTGGAATAGCAATTCAAAATGGGACGATAGGAGGAAATTCCTGCCAAAGATTAAAAACAGGAACATGCACCCTCTCTAAAGGCTAATAGGAATTACATGTAGGACTGACTATTGATAGGCAGACAGTTGTCTCAGAAAATCGCCCATTTTTTCACACAAGGTTGTCAAAAAATGATGTTGGTCAGAAACGTTTTCTCCAATCACACACATGATTTTAGTCAGCTGCTGGCAACCAATCACGTGACTAATTATGACAATTGTAATTTATCTGAGCTTTTTTAAAAAGACTTTCAAGATTTATTCTGAAATTGTTAAACCACATACTGTAAAGACATGAGTAAGAGTGAATTTCAACAGCACCTGAATTTCCCAAAATAAGTTTTTATTTATGAGGAGAAAGAACTCATATTCTCCCTGCACATTCACAACATACTCAGGAAAGGACACATCCATTTAATTTGTTCTAGCAGGGCTGGTTGAATAAATGGTGGCCAACAGGGACTCCCAGTGCCAGTCCTGGCTCCATAGGGGGTGTCAAATCCATGTGCAAAACCCTTCCATAATAAATCACAACTGCAGTAGCTTATAATAACAATGATAATTTTACCATTTGCAATACAAGCCACAAAAATCAAAAATATTACCCATTCAACTGTTAACACGACCAAAGCAAAAAAAACAAAAACATTCTGCATCTTTTGTGAGTACATAATACATGCCCTGTATGGTATTTTGGGAAGAAGCACTGCTTTAATTGCAGGTTTGCAGAGGGGCCAAGTGAGTCTTTGGGGAAAAGCCGAAATCCAGAACAAAATAACTAGGCCGCCTTATTTGAGTAAAACAAACTATGTTTTTCAGTAAACTCAGCAGCAACTGAACTTGTTGAATACATATACAAGAGAATACTTAGGAAATGGTATTTTCTTTATAAATTTTACAGCTTGTGATCTCTGAGGTTGGAAGGCATTTTGTCAGTGCAACAGCTTGTTTTTGTAAATAACTAGTTCCCTGCAACGCTGATGTTACACTTGAATCTTCCATTTCTGTCAGTCACTCTCTGTATGTTCTCCACACATAAATAAATAACAAATAAAAAAAACATTTCCAAACTTTCCAGCCCATGTTCCACCATCACACACTTCGCCAAGGTTCCCAGGAGATCTTGGTCTAGCCATGGACCACCAACTAGGTTCTGGTTCATCCACAATCATTAGTTCAGAAAAAGGACAGGAGCTGCGGGGTACGCAATACATCAGCACTAACAGTCTTAGGTAGCTATAACGGTAAGACTTTTGACCCCAATCTTAATTTACTACTGTTATGTAGAACATTACAGAAGCTGTAGTTTGCTGTAACAATAACCCCCACACCTCCACAACACATTATATTTACATAATAACACACAAGAATATAAAAGTGATAGGGATCTTAACTAACCAGAAATACCGAATACAGATTTCCCTCTGTTGAAGAGAAAGAGCTGATACACCAGAGACTGCAGGAGTAGTTTTGTGTAACCCCCGGCTGTCTCCAGCAGCCTGCCTGCCATTGACTCCTTCCTGTGATTCGCTCCAATAACTGCTTGTGTTTTTGCTGCTGAGGTTTTCTAGCCAATATTTCCTCCTCGTGCGCTAATGTCAGTGAGGGGGCATGCATCAGTTGGGTTGAGCTTCAGGGCCCACTGTATCCCACTGAAAGGGTGTGTGGACACCTCCCCTGTCAGCCTGCAGCAGTGGCTTTCATGGAAGCAAACTTCCCACACAAGACTCCGTGCATAAGCAAACCTATTTGTGCCCTCTAAGTGTGGAAGGAAAACAGGGCAGAGAGGATGAGCCTATTGGATATTTATTTACCACTTCTAACTGCCTACCATGCGTATTCTATATCTAGAGCTTAATCAAATTGGTCAGTCTACTTTCAAGTACAATGACTCAGGGTCTGGGACCAGGATATGCACGTGGTCATATTTCATTCTAAATATAAATAACCGCATTCATATCCTGTCATTTACAAGAAAAGATACTGGTGTTGGATCCATTGGGCATTCTGAGAAAAGGGTGTGTTGACCTTCTGGCAACCATGAATTAGTCCCGTCAGAGGTTCCCAGCCCTAGTTCCGGAGAGAGCCACAGGGCCCGATGGTTTTTTCATACCTTGAAATTGGCAACCAGCTGAAACACTGGCTCTGCAGAATCAGAACTGGGGATCCCTGGTCTCTGTTATAGACCACTTTGTTGACCAGTGAATTGACCCTGAAAAGTCGGTTACACTAATGTTAATTCAACTGAGACGACTGCTTAAAGCTTTAGCAAAGTGCAAGCAGCACAATAGGAGTAGGAAGTTCATGGTTGAGTAGTTGGTACGTCGAGCTTAAAAGGAAGAACTGGAATATAAATAATGAAGATTCTGTTGAAAATTAAAAGTAGCACAGCAAACTAATCAGACAAAAATACACTAATTGTGTGTTTGTTTACTTTGTTGTCCTGTGCAGCAGATGACATCACAAAGGCAAGGACCCATCAATAACAGCGACGTCAACAAAAACATTCAATGAACAAAGCTGCAAAATGGGAAGACTCAAGCACTGTCAGTGGTTTGTGATACATCACTGCTAAGGTTCCACTGGAATAGCACAGTATCAAAGCAACATAATGCGTGACACTAAACACAGCCAACAGATTTGTGAGATTAAATATGAATGACTTTCTTCAGAGGAACACCACACGAACACACAGTTTGTTTACCTCAAAGCATCAACACGACATCCACAAAATCTTAGCTAGGGGAAACATTTCATGAATAAATCACAGGACCTCTTCTCACAACGAAATGACAATCAATGTGCCCTGTAACTTCAGAGGAGCAGAGAGCATGCAGTTACTAAGGATGTCCTGGTTTTCCAATTTATGGAAAAATGTCTAATTCCATTGTAGTTGGAAAATGTTTTAACTGCATAGTTCAAGTAATGATTTTATGTAAAATGTAGTAACTTCAATTCCTTCCCAGAGTAGGGATCTGTTGCAAATCCTAATGTAAAAACTGCCCATAATGGAATCTGCCTATAAAGTAATAAAAATGTTGAGCACGACGTAATAGTTTAAAAAAAAAAATGTATATTGTAATAACTTATTACATTACATGCAAAACGTTAGTCAACCTCATGACTGTCCAGGGCAAAGATTGGCCACTTGTGCTCTACATTACAAGCAGAAAGTTATTGTAATGAGCTCAACATTATTACATTATAGGCAGATTATAACAGTTATTATATTATGAGTTGCTACATGATTCCCATGTGTTCACAGAATTCTAAACATAGACTTACCAGTACCTTACAAGGCACATAACTATAACACTAACTAAAACATTTGCATTAGCTCGCAAATTTAATATATTATATATGCCTACCAAGTCTAAACCTTAAATGCACACGCAAGTTGTCACGCAGAAACAATGATATCAGGCTGTCCCACAGACTGTGTGCCAGGACTGTATTCTTGCGACATCAAGACTAAACTTGAGGGGGAAAAAATTAAATAAAATAATAATAATAATAAGTTTGATAATAAGTGATCAAATATGATTTACTGCTCAAAAATAAAACTCAACATCTGGTGGTTATTAAACAACATAGTGACTAACGTTACAGAGAACAAGAAGGAACTGCACCAAGAACAGAGCTAGAATCAGTATTCCGTTTTGCCAATATAGAAGTTGCGTTAGTGTTCTTTATCTCAGATCTGCCATGCTGATCATACGTCAGCTGTGTGGGATGACATTGCTGATATAAATTGAGAAACTGGATATTTTCTATAGGGTATTTTCAAGAGGACATATTGTCTGTGCCAATAGTTGGGCTATTAAAACCCTTTGCAACAGTTCAGGAGGATTAACCAGCTACAATATAATAGTATAAATATAGGGGTAATGTTTGCATTATTTATTAAAATACCTGGCTAGCTAAGTAGTTAATCAGCCATCACACCAGCCAAGCCAGTGATCTTTGGTATGCTGTTTGTCATGTGCAGGTTAACCCCCACCCCTCCACGAATAATACATATTTTCCAGCAGGTAACCCTAGATAAAAGTAAATGTGCAAATTTTGTTAAATCAATAGGGTGCAACACCTTCATAAAGTTATACTACAAAGATACAGACACATAAGCAAGCTACAGTGGCATTATGGATTTTGTCAGGGGATCAGGCAGGAGTTTTGAGATCTGGGCTTATTTTCAGACGCTTATAAAATGCTTACTGTACTTTTGGAGGCACTGTTTGAGAAGGAATTAGGCTTCTCTTCCTGGTTCCCTGTGTCAGCAGAAGACCCCAAATAGCACATTTTGCATCCTTTCAGATTCAAGCTGAGCTAAGCGTTAAACTTTCATTCATCTGTGAGAAAGCATTTCATTTAATTATGCGGTACGTACATCACGGTTGAAGGACCCATCGCATTTTGTTCTCCCGACAGTTCAATCACACTAAGAGGGATATTTTGGGGGGAGATTTCAAATGTACATGGTGTTCAGGTGAAAAAAGTTAGGAAATCTATTGTTAAGTGACACAGTTAATCCGCCCCGTGCGATAATATCCGGCAGGTATTTTGCACAGTTCCTGTTTCAACTGAGTCACTATCTTCTGTTAAAAAAGGCACAAATAAGGCTGGTTCTGAGGGGCACAGAAGGGACTTTAGTTAGATAATTTTGGCACTGATATCAGAAATTATTTTTTATATAGAGAGATGTGAAGGTGTGGAACAGTGAGTCAGGTCACGTAATAGAGGCAGAAACTACGAAATGTGTAAGTTCACACTGGATTCTCTCTAGTGAGTAGGCAAATGACTAGCCAAGATGGACTGAACTTGCTATCAAATATTCTAATATTTTGTGCAGTAAAGGAAATGCCAGGAAAGATATCCGGTTGGGCCCTTAGGCACACATTCATAAAAAGATCTCTTAAAGGTGACAATGACCTGCAGTGGGTGTGGCATGTCTGACCAAAAACTGTACCCAAGTTTCCACTTCTACATACTTTGAGATTAATTATATAAAAACTGAGCTGGTGTGATTGATAAATGTATGAAAAATTATATTTGCTGTATATCATTTACCTAACTTTGACTGAAAAGTGTAGATCCTTCACATTTGAAATGTCATACTGATTTTTTTTTTTTTAAATCTCACATTGAAATTGAGATGTGAGATAAAATGAAATTCTTCTTGTGTGATACATTCACACTTGAAACTTTTCCATAAAAGGTGAAGATAGACCCTTCTGTTCATTACTATTGTGAAGACTCAATAAAAATTTGGTACCAGCCTAACAGGACACTAATGTTAGCTCCTACCCATCAACCCTCTCAACTGTCATATCAAATATTCAAAGTCTATGCAAATTTTCAACGTCCTTATAATGTTGAGTCATTGCACTTACACATACAGTTTTGCAATCTGTCTAACTTGGATTGAAATACTTCCAAAATGTATAGGGTACAAAATATGGCGAGAATCACCTTGCTCCACATTATATAACTATTCTTCTGGCACTTCTTCATTGGATTCTTGTGTTTTTGGCTGCTGGTCTTGAAGTTTTTTGCAACAAGTAACACACATTGCTTGTCCAATAAGAAAACTGCGGGAAAAAAATGCTAAAGACTTTAAATTCCTATAAAACAGAACACCTGAGCTTCATCTTTAAGTTGGACAGAAAATGCATAGTGCAGATAAATTTAGAAATGGCTGGGCATAAGCAAAGATTTTTTTTCTCTGATCCATTCAGTATACACAAAAAAGTAGCTCAATGTTTGAGATGAATCCTTGCAAAGTACCCCTCAATCCCAGTGAGATTAAGCTATTGTTTTTATTATTTATAATTTTCAATATAAGTAGAGTCTCAAAGTAGAGGTGGGTAGACCAAAAGTAGAGCGAAAATTGACACTTTTTCCAAGATTTTCTGAATTACAATTGTTTTTTTCTCTCTCTCAAAAGTATATCAATGATCATTACTCCAAGGTTATACCATGGGTGTCAAATATTAGAAAGATCTGAGGTCAAGACTGAGAAGGACCCATTTTACCCCAGAATTACCAATATGTGTTCTTTATTTCCTCTCTCGTTTAAGCTTTTGGCATATAACAAAAGCAACTTGGATACAAATCCCTGCGCCTTTAAATGACAATTGGTAGGAAGTTGTAAACCCTGAATATGTATTATCATTGAGCAGTTCTAGGCTGTAGTAGAACTGCAAGGCGACACAATAGTTTAACTGAGGATTCCAGTGCGTAGCCAAGCCAAAAAGGTGAACACTTATTTTTCTCATTTTCCATCCAATTAAGTAACCACCTTCAGACACCATGAACATTTTGAGTCCATGGGGGAAGGCTGGAATATTGTATAACACAGTCCTGTCAAAACTAATATAATAAGTTAAAAAGTCACTTAAGGCTGTTCCACTTGAGAATAAACTGAAGGAAAAGTGCCTGTTTACAGGCATGCCATGTACTTGTAAGACTGGCTTAGAACTGCTTTTGATAGATATTGCATTTGCCATAGCCAAGGAGACACTTGTTGAAATGGCTAATTATTCTTAAAATCTTAAAAACAAATTTAAAGCTTTAAATTATTTATGTGTTAAATTAAACTTGAGAACAGAGCTATCATTCCCAAAAACAAGCCTCTGGCATATGTAAGTATGGTAGACAAGCTTTGGAACAGTTCTCCTTTTTCAGATACACTGCCAATATTGGGCAATCATCAAAACCAGTGGAAACTGTGACAGTGGGAAAAAAGACAGTGAGCTCTTGTATGTGTGAGGTCTACTGTATTTCCCCCCTTGTAATACAGGGGGAAAATGATACAACTTTCACAGAATTCATGCAATGCATGATGCTGATCCACCTTTATAATGACCAATGCTGGTCCACCTTCATAATAGCTTCTCTGAGGCAGTATGTAATGTAACAGTGACCTATGCTTAGTGGGAAGACACATGTCGTAGCTGGCCATGGCCATGGCTGGCCAAGATGGCCAAATCAATTGCCACTTTTCTTGGGTTGAGGTTTTATTTAAATCACAACATTAGCTAAATGCAAAACAACAATAACTGCTAATCTCCCAAAAACCAACAAAATAAATAAATAAATAATAAAATCCAAGGACTAAACAGAAGAAAGTGAGGTCAAAAAAGTAAAATATAACTGTTGATTTTGCACTTGCTTTTGGAATATCTTTATTGCAGTGATCGAATGGTGAACAAACCATGATTTGGCGTTTCAAATAAAATCGATAAATTGTACATAAAATCAACATGTGGGAGTCTGAAATAATGTAGCCTACTACATGCTCGGTTGACACTTGCTACAAACACATGCCTGGCTAATCTCATAATGTTCAAATGAAACTTTGCAATTCATACTATTTTTCATTGTACTCTGATGTTTTTCCATGTTTTATTTACAAAGGGATCCTTTCCTCTCAGGAACAAGAAGATAATGGTTACACCATTCAAATGTTTTTTTGTGAAATTTTCTCTGTGGAGCTCATTGCTCAGAAATACTCTACATAAGGAGATGTAGCTAAAAGAACAAATCCTTTAAAAAAACGGAAAAGTATGTTATGCCCTCAGATACTGGTACGGGGGGAGATGCACACTAATCAGTCGCGTTAGCTGCTCCGAAACAGTTGCAAATCAAAAACTGTGAGCTGAAACAGGTACATCAAAGACAATAGATTCAACAAGATCTTTTCAGAGGCCACTTTCATCACGCTCCATACAGAAATAGGCTCCCTCTACTCATTCACTGGTTGTGTTTCTGTAGAGCCAGGTCTACCTTGATGCCGAAGAAATGCTTTCTCATGCACCATGAGGAAAAACGGCAGGCATGCTGGCACTCTTGTCTTTCCATCCTCCTATGGTGCAAACCTCTCACAGATATGGGCATGTGAAGAGAACTGGATCTGCTCTCCTCAAGCAGTTTTTTCCAGAAACACTATGTCACAATCTGGATGTAACCTAGTTTTTTTTAGAGCACACCCTGATGATTCATGGTATGAAGAACACAAAGAAAGCCTGCTTGCTGGTTTCTTCTGATTTGTGCTTGTGTGACATGTTTTAGCAACCACTTTTAGAAGCCATCCAATTAATTCAGTACCTGATCTCCCCAAGTTCCATAATGATATTAATGTGGCATTACACACATTGTTTCTGCATGTATCATCTACACAGGTAAATTCTCTATTCTCTCTCACTCAGAACATTAAATATGCAAACTTTTTCATATGTATTCATGTTGCTGTAATTATTACTCTAATTATCAGTGATTTAGACTAATTTGTTTTCTTGATTTGGCTCTGTACTCCACAGTATTATATTTGTTATCAAACAATTCACATGTGGGTAAAGTACACATTCTCAGCTTTCATTTAAAGGTTTTTTTTCATTTATATTCTTTGGCATCACCATGTAGAAATTACAGAATTTTTATACGTAGCCCCCCATTTTAGGGCATCATAATGTTTAAGACATTAAGTTTTCTCTTCAGCATATGAAGTGCATGTTCAATTGGATTCAGAACAGGTGAATGACTAGGCCAGCCAATTCTTTTCCAGTTTATCACCTTAAAAACTCCTATGTTGCTTTAGCAGTATGTCTGAGATCATTGTCTTGCTGTAGGATTAAGCAGCATCCAATAAGTTTGGAGGCATTTGCTTGAACTTGAGTGGACACTGAGAATTAGTTCTGTTGCTGTTGTCAGCAGTAACATCATCAATGAAGACAAATGACCAGCCATACCTGTGGCAGCCATACATGTCCAAACCATAGCATCCCCCATCATGTTTCACAGATAAGGGGGGTGGGGGGTGCTTTGGATCTTAGGTAGTTTCTTTTAGCCTCCACACTTTGCTCTTTCACTACCTCTCTGATACAAGTTAAACTTAGGTCGCATATGTTCACAAGACCTTTTTCCAGAACTCTGCAGGCTCTTTTAGGCACTTCTTAGCAAACTGTAACCTGGCCATATTGTTTTTGTGGGAAACTCATGGTTTAAATCTTGCAGTTTAGCCTCTGTAGTTCTGTTTGTGAAGTCTTCTGCGGATAGTAGTCACTGCCTGCCTCCTGAAACACATTTCAGATCTGTCGGACTGGTATTTGGCGGCTTTTCTTCATTACGGTGAGAATTCTTCAGTCATCAGTAGCAGAGGTCGTCCTTGGCCTACCAGGCCCTTTGCGATTACTGAGCTCACTAGTGCTCTCTTTCTTCTTAATGATGTTCCAAACAGTTGATTTTGATAAGCCTAATGTTTGGCCTGTCTCTGTTTTTCATTATTTTTCAGCCTCAAAATGGCTTCCTTGACTTTCACTGGCACAACTCGTCCTCATGTTGACAAACATAGCAGACTCCAAAGACAATCAAAAACCTAGAATCAGGACTAGATACTAAATGCCCTCTTATGCCTGCACTAAGGAAGCATCTGAATACATATAACTAATCAATAACACATGTAAAGCCATTTGTTCCAAACATTGTGGTGCCCTGAAATGAAGGGACTATGTATAAAACGTGCTGTATTTTCTACATGGTAAAACCAAACTGTATAGAACTTCACATTAATAAAAGCTGAAACTTGTTGGATTAGAAATCTAAAATTGAGTACAGAGCCAAATCAAGCAAAAAATATGTATGCCCCAAACATTCTGGAGCTCACTGTATATGAATAAAAGTATCAATTAAAGTATATGAATACTAAATATACATGAACACTACATACATTGCACATTTAACATTATCTTTCTTATATTGTTTGGTAAAACAATGTGCCATTTCTTCCCCCTACTTTTTGAGTATGACTTGTCAGGTTTGTGTACATTTTAATTCAAGCAGGCACAAAATAAATATATCAATGGTCTTCTAACAGGGGCCACATGAAGAGGACCGTACTCAAAACAGATTATGCTTGCTTGTCAGCAAATGGATACAATGTGTTTAATCATAAACTAAAACAGATACTTCTCTGGATCATCCAATGTTTCACACAGAAACAGAAGCATTGAAAAGCATGTTTCTAACTTGAAAAGCATGTTTCAGTAGAGAACATAACCCATCTCAAAAGATAAAGAAAAAATAAAACCACACCATGAGATAATGTTTCTTACAAATCTGTTGTATTAAATGAATATGAATGCAGTCTCTTCTGAAAAATAAATGTTATGAGGTGGGTGTCAACTTCTACAATCTTAAAATTTGCAGAACTGAGAGGAAAAACTGGGCCACATTTCAGGAAACTGGTAAACGTTTAAGTTAACAATTTGGATAGGCCTTTCATTAGGCGTAGACCTATATATTTATATTTATAGTTTTCGTAAAGGTCGCCTCACTTAACCCCCATAACTCACATCCAGTTTTACACTTTTTGTGCAGATGAGGCTACAAATTGCGTTGCAATTTGGAACTTGTTAACCTATGTTCTGTACTCTGGAGTCAATTTACAGTTGAAAGTGTGTAATCGTTTTCGTTTTTTCAGTTCTCTCTTGTTTTTGTTTTTTTTTTTTTGGGGGGGGGGGGGGGAGAAGAGGTGCGCAGGATTGCCTTTTTACAAACTAATAGCTCCGTTTTTGAACAAAGTACACTGCATTGTATGAATTCGAGACGACAGCAGAGTCAAAACCAAATTCTATTTTCAAACTGCAGCGGACTTGCAGCTTGTTACAATACTAACAATACTGTCTTGAATTGACCATGTCGGAGACAAAGCAAAACAGAACGCGTGGAAATCAGGAGTTACAATAGAAAAATATACACGAACGTGACTTTCCTTACATGAATTAATTCGTTGTTGGCAAGGTTACTGGGACTACAGCGACGAATCAATTTAATGGTTTTTGCTTAATGGGCTAGCTGAACTGGAATCCTGGTAGTCGTGGATTGCTGCATTTGCCGACGAAGCACATTGATTCGTCTGCGAATGAATAGGTAGACTACAAATTTCGACTAAACCTTTCTAGATTGAAAGGCGGGTGGGTAATAACAAACTAGTCTAACAGTCAATGCGTTTGTATTGATCTACGATTCATTAAACCACAACCGCAATAAGCCCGTGTTTTAAAATCACAGCAGTGGATCACCCCGCAGCGTCCTCGGGATAGCCGCTGGCTAACTAGCTAGCCACTCTTTTTACTTCATTTCACGGCACATGTTTGTCTACAAATCTGTTATTAGTTGTGGAAAATAGACACTGAATTTCACTGAAATGCACGCAATCTCTTATACTGACTTGGAACGAAATCCAAATTAAATTAACAAAATAGCAAGCTAATTCAATAATATAAAAAATATAGTCCTAATAAACCGAGATGCAGCGCTGTACCCATGCATTAGTGAAAAAAAACCTTCCTTACCTGAATCGGAGCCTTCTAATACATTATGTATTTTGATGTACAGACGAATGCATCGATAATATTTATGTTTTGTTGAATATTTCAGCGATACAGAGTATCAATATTGTAGGGGTACTCCTCTCTAGCCCCTGCCGCTAAGCGTAACAGATGATGGCGTAGACGCTGCGGACCACTACGAAAGCAACGAGGACCAGAGATGTAATAGACAATATCCGCAGCCAATCAGGGACAATACCGATTTAATGTACTCCAATGGATTGACTGCATTTTTGTCATCGAATGTCGGTGAATGATTTGTAAACATGTTAGGTGGTGTCTTCGATGTAGCCTATAACCAGGTATAGTGATATGTGTTCTGTTTTTTTGTACATGTGTACACACCTATGCTTCTATTACGAGTGTGGTAGCCTATGTGCGATGAAAGCGGGCAGCAGAAGCATCCATTGTCAGACTATGGCTAAATTACGCATTTACGACAGGACTCTGGAGCAATAAGCGCGCTATTTATGCGTCTAATGTGCGCTTGGTATTCAATATCGCCTATGTTTACCATCTGCAAAGCTATGTATTGCTTTTCAGAATCGGGAAATTGGAAATCTTTTGTCTACGCTTTAAATCAGCTAACCCGAGGCTGTTTTACAGAATCCATCCACCCACGTATCTGCAGTGTTGATGGCGCCAGGGGTGGCAAAGCAGCCAACCTATTGTTTCTGTAATAATAATCCTTATGAACTGCTATGACTTCTAGACAGTAGGCATACCATGCAAATGTACAATGCTTTGCAGGCAAGTAGTGATTGTTGGGATTTTGGAACAATATGTGGCACAAGTTGGCTATGCGGTGGCACTATAACAGCCAATGAATTTTGAAAGGTAAGTCTTGGAATTTTGTTAGTAATGTAAATAATAATTTATGAAGGACAAGTAAATACAAACGAATACAATGAAAAACCTTATAACATTTATTTAACCAGAGAGGTTGATTATGCACAAATTTCTTTTCACAATGAGAGCCTGGCAAGAGTCAGATTACCCCTTGCAGTCTAAACTCTAAGGGACTGGTGTAGACTATTTGAGCGCCAACAACTGAACTCTTATTATTCCTAGATTTGCATACCTTGATTCAGTTATTTAGGATGTGTCCTCAGAACAAAATGGTGATTTTCTGACTGGTGCAAGTTTCTTTGGTTGTTTTTTATTTAATTGCTGTTATTAAAAATTTGTCTTAAAACCTCCCTTTTGTGTTGTGTGCTCATTATTTTTCATGTATTTCAGTTTACCACCAAGGGATCAATGAAGCGTCTATTTCCAACAACATATCACGCAATCATCCGGTTAATTGCAGAAATAATTTCAGTTGATGATTCAATTCTCAATCAGGAACAAAATAAGCTATGTTTATTTCCATTGACTTTTATCACTTTGGACTTACTGCATTGTATTATGCAATGCGACAAGCAGTTAAAATGTTCACCAAGAAAAGTAGTTTGAGCTTCTCTGTGCCTTAATTAAATGTTTTTTTTTAAGTTTTTTTTTTTTTAACTTGTTCTAGTTTATTATAGTTTTTTGTGAATTCTGCCTGACTTTCAAACCACAGTATGAGGTCATGATTCATGCCATGTTGTGGAACAAGACAACTAATTCTTCAAACCATGAATGACTTACAACAATGTAATTTAGTCAGTGGGTAGCACTGTCGCCTCACAGCGATAGTTCTGGGTTCAAATCCAACCTGGGTCTGTGTGGGTTATCTCTGGGTACTCCGGGTTTCCTCCCACAGTCCAAAGACATGCAGGTAGGCTGTAAATTGCCTGTAGGATTGAGTGCATGAGTGAATGGTGTGTGTGCCCTGCGATGGATTGGCAGCCTGTCCGGTGTGCATTCCTGCCTCTCACCCAAAGTATGCTGAGATAGGCTCCAGCACCCCCATACTATATCATTCTGTTGAAGTGGACTACTCACACGTAAAGGATAGAGCATTACATTTTTATTACCTGTCAAAAATTATACCAACTCTGAATATTTTCAGTAATGTAAATGTGATTATATATAATTGGGTTAAATAAATGCATGCTAGCAGCTTGATAATAGCCAAGGGAAGTCAATGTAGAAACCAGCAATTGTGCTTTATACATCTCTGTTCAGAACAATGGGGTCTTGGAGCATTTTTCACTCACAGTGCCATTCAAAATGTTCACACTTGAAAATGAAAAAAGCACACCAGAGCTCATTCACTTAGATGCATGCATTTGCACAATTGAAATTTGAATTAAGCGTAAGATTAATTATCATCAGTTCTTCTGTTGAATAAGAAGCATTTTCCTATTACTTCTTGTAGAATGACAAATGCATGTTTTATGTGTGTTATTTAAACTTAATATTTGGGAAGCTACTGATTAGAATAATTAAAAATGCATCTTCTATAAGGGCAGGTTATGTCTTCTATAGTTTTTACTTAAGGCACCTTTAATGCTACACAATCACAGCTAGTGAGGATCATGCCTGTCACGTAGATATAGTATATGTTGATGTTTTATTCTTACCTGAGGAGGGAGACCTGGGGGTGGTTAAGTTTGCTGTCAGTAAAATAGGACCAACAGTGGCTCTGCTGTGGCTCTTGTTGACCTATGGTGTTATCACAGAATTTCTTTTCAAATTAGAGAACAGAGAGGCTGACTGGTGGAGACAAACACAAGCGACCTCTTTCCGATCCTTCGATATGACCAACACTTCCCTAACCAACAGTTCTTGAACTTCCTGGGGGACCTCAGGAGGGTGACAAGGCACCTGGTGAGCCTTTGTCTTGTAGGCATGCTTTTTATGGGAAATTTTAAAGATGACACCATAGGGGAGTGAATGATCTTTTCATGAAAAAGTTCAGTACCTGCAGCTTCTACAAAGTTATAGGAATACTCCATGTGCCCCCTGTAAATGCAAGTGTTCATTTTTGCATTTCTGCAGAAAGAAGCGACATCCTTCTGAGATCCAATAATTCATTTTTTGTCCCCTGTAAATGACATGAATCTCTGATCTTAATCTCTAGGACCATGCATTCTATGATGCTGAAACCTGCTCTACAAAGGACATTCCATGAAAATGAAATGAATAATATTTTTGAAAATATTTTCACAGCAGCATGTATTTTTCATCTGAGACACTTCTATTATGTAAATAAAAATACTTTTTTCGGCCAGGTCTCAAGGGAATACTACACTGAAAATAAGAATGGCTCAATAGACAGACAGTACTTACTGAGCAAAATCTCTGTTCCCTAGCAGGATTCTGTAGTCAGAACTAGTGATGCACGGGTAGCACAAATCTCAGATGGGCTGAAACAAACAACAGGCCTTTCGGTGCATGACACTTCCTAGGGTTTAACTTGACCTCTTATTTTAATTGTAGGTGCCTTGTAATGTCATATGTCAAGGCTTAAATTAAAATTTGGTGTATGGGCTTACTGCAGCATGGTGACCTGGGGCTGTTTTGCGGCACTGCTGAAGGTCTTGCGCACCAGAGGGGTGGAACTTCATTTGTTTGTGACTAAGTGGAACAGCATGCACTATCCCCACTCCCCAGGCCTTTCCAACAAATGTATCAATTAAAGCTACAACAGAGATGTACCGACTAGCTGTTCTATACATACTAGTTCTCCTTGGACAGTACATACACCCCCTGTGGATCTTTACTGTTGCTCTTCTGTCAGATGACCTTCAGGATGCTCCAGACCCAGTGTTGCAGTTTTGGGCATAACTTGTACTCCTTGAAGGACACACTGTTTGGTCCAGAAGTTGAGCTTTATCTTGTGCTCTTGACAGCTTCTTAAACCTCTGTATACAACTGTGGTCTTTCCCATCAAACTCATTGGTTGGCCCTAGTGGATTATTTAAGGCCCTGCTCCAGGTCTTATTGTCTTGCTACATCACAGAACACTATTAACGACGGAGAAAAAGTAAATCAACGTAACCAGGTGCCCTGACGGGGTGAAAACTGATAAGACCCAGAAGGCTGTGTTAATATAACACAGAGTCAATACACTATTCTTACTTAAAGATTCATAGTAAAAATATGTATTGTGTATTATATGTGTACAGGAATTAAAGTGAAAGCCAATCCCATTGTGAAACAAATGCAAACCCTGCCACTTTTCAAAAAAACGTATTCATCTCCCCAAATTAGAATGCAAAATTATAACTGTAGGACAGCCTGCTTTTATACAATGATATTTGTGGAATACCGAGCAGTTAGGAGAATTTTCAGAAGTAGATGACTGTGCCATCCTGATTGCAGAGTTTGCTGTTAAGCTCCTCTCCACGTACAGAGGCCTTGATGACCATGTTGCAGCCATTCATCTCCGTCACAGCCTTGGTGTTCTTCTCCTTGGAAGAGTAATATATGAATCTGAAGCCTTTGCTACATCCTCCCTCCCTCATGAGACATGAGACAAGTGCCCCCCTGATGAGTGGTTAATGCACTACACCCACGCTCCCCTCTCCTTATAAGCACATCATATGCAACCAAGCCAGCACAATATTGAGGACTAAAAGTAGGTAACTGAAGCACAGAGTAGTGTATTTCTGCCTTTCCTGCATTCTGTCATAAAATAAATCAATGGAGAGTATGAGCCTTATTTTCCATAAGCCCCCCGCAGTACAATATTCTTTATGATTCTCTATTGCGAAGCAGTAAAATAACCTACTCAGGACTGTACATATACAGATATGACTCATATAGCTGGATTGCAAAATTTGTCCTATTTAAAGATCCAGAATATAAAAGGAGTTCACAAATCCAAAAATTGAATTAAAATAAGTACCACTGAAACCAAAGCAGGCACCAAAACCACTTTTTAAAGATGTTTCTCTTGTTGTTTTAACAATTTTATACACTCAGTGGCAACTATAAACTTTTAGCACTTTTTAAGCCATAAATTCTGTTTTTGGTGTGTTTTAAAGTCAAAGTATGCAAATTTCGAAATGTGTTTTTTGACATTACAGACTTTTAACATCTTTCTAGCATCGCAGCTGGTGTTATGAGGAGTATCAGCCTGCATTTCCATGAGCTTCAACAGTACAGTAGTGCCTAACTTCAGCTCATGGAGTTCTTTACTAGGATCCTAACTTTTCTGGGGGCAATTTGCTATTATGAGAGAGCTGGAGGGGCCCCATTCTCCTTGTGCATTGCCGGGTCACATGACCCAAAGAAATAATGAGGTACATTAGCTTGGTTGTCCATCAGTTTTAGCAGTGTTGAGCAGCTGTGTACTGCACACACTTATTGCAGACACTTTAAGACAGGAAATAGCAGAACACCACAAAAAAACCACAAATATTCCACCAGAGATAATTTCATAGTGCAAAGACACCCTTAGTTAAATCTAATGGTATGTGTTGAAGTTTAGGCTATTGTCTGAGCAGACGAGATGGAGTTGTTGTAAGGTAGCTCAGTCCTCTACGTGCTAATGAAGTCCTTGATTTCTTCAAGTAATAGCAGAGCCAAGTGACTGGACAGAGAAGATAGAAGAAGTCTTAGAACTGTGTGTGCAGTTTCCTGGGAGGGAATACAATTTGTGGAAAAAAATTAAGAAAAAATTTGCAAATGTATTTTATGTTTCTGTTCGGTACCTGCTCTGTTTTGTGTTTTACTGTGTTTTGAGGTAGCCATTCTTCCGCGTTAGTCTAAGCCACTGTGTTTTGATTGTTTGTGAGTAGTTGATTTTGAATTTCGAAGCAAAACAAGACTGTCCATGTGCATTTTAGCTTCCGCACAGGGTGGACTATTTGAGTGGTTCTTTAAAATCAGATTATAAGCTTTCTTCAGGTGGTGTGTGCAGTTTTCTGGCAGGGATTATATCTGTGTGCATTTTAGATGCAGTAGCATGTAGATGAAGCAGTAGGCATATTTAAAAACACTGGGTAGTTAATGACAGTTTATCGGCAGGCGTTATAAGCTTCACATTCCAAGCCTCACCAGATGTAGACTTGCTCAAAAAGCGAAAAGTCTACCTCTGGGAGTGCACCAAGGAAGGCAACATTATGCAGCCCAAGGTCCCTTTTTATTTGATCTAATCTTATTTTTTTATCTATTTAACTTCCTTCTCATCCCTGTCATCATGAGTTACATTGATATTTTTTTCATCTTTCATTTGTTGTCATCTTCTCCTATATTCTTATCTCCTAATTTTAATCAACAGTAGACACATCACATCTCACAATGTGAGTTATCATCCTATCCTTGTCCTTCCTCCATGGGTAGAAGGTGGGGTGCAGCACCTCATAACCATGACCTCCCCAACCTGTTGCATATATTGATGATGCAAGATGTCTCCAGGAACTGCCAGTCAGCAGTAAAGAAGAAGAGACTTAATCTCAGTCCAGGCCTACTTGCTCTCCCTCCACTTTTTGGCAGTGAATCACACCAGATACACCCACTCCAGCTGCCCTCTCCTCAGCCTATGTCTTTCTCACGCCCCTGCAGTCAGCCAGTCAGTCAGTCACTGGTGGGGGCACCAGTCTGCTTATTTCCCTGTCAAGGACCTTTTATATTGCATCCCTTTCTTCTCAATTCTCCACTTTTGAATTTAATGTCACTATTACCATTTCTTACAAATTTCATATTATGATACTCTACTGCCCACTAAGTGTACTAGAGACTCTAGAAGACCTGGAGACCCTGCCCAGCTTCTTCCTGACACCTTGTTCCGTTATACAGGTGTAGTGCTCTGTGCACAATATTCCAGGCAGTAGATTATTCATTTTTTGCCATATCATTTTCAGCAGATGATGGAATCCTGGCCCACGCTTCATGTCAACCTGATATGCATTGACTCATAAAGTAAAATTCAAAACCTGCTGTGGAAAAAAAACCCATCTTTTTAGCTTAAAAACAGGTAGCACTGCCATTTATGGTGCTATTGTGGTTGGAAGTATGAGCAAGAAGAATTCAGGAGAAAAATCACTTTTCTGCACTTTCCCTTGTCCTACCTCTGTAAAATACAGTAATAACCAGTTTTGCCATGAACTAGAAAGAATTAATTAAGTTTTCAAGGATAGTGTGAGAGATAAATATTATTGGTAATTTCCTATTAAAAATGAAAGACCTCATGTAATAAACACAGTGATGAGGATGGTCAAACTGTGCCCGATGTGTTTGGGAGCTTCCCCTCAGAACCCCCACCACAGACTGACTGTGATGGTTGAATGGTGGAAAGCTGACAACAAATCCATTGTAGTCAATTGTAATAAATCAGTACTTAACACTTATATCCAGCTAAGTCCACATCTTCCTTACATCTTTTTCACAGGTTATCTTGACACCATTATTTACCCTTATTGCTCTTTATTTACCCATTATTCACTATTCCCATTATTTGAGGTGCCACAAATGCACATATGGCAACTCTGTCCCTGACAAGTATATCAGACGTGAAGAAATTGCAGATAACTATGGCCTTGATGCAGGTATTAATGGGAAAGAAGACAGCAGATTTGATTGTCTAAAATGAAACCAAACATTCACCACAGGTAATTTATTGTTTTTAACTCAACTTCTTTTACAACAACTGCACTGCACTGCAGGCACACTACAGTATAGTCACGTTATTACGGAAACTTATTACGGAGTAAGACCTGGTTTAATCTACCACCACCCTGAGATCCTGCTATAGAGATTGATCATTGTGACTTGACTGCGAAAATAGAGCCCACCATGTCTTTTACTGTCTACATGTTTTTTCCAGAGCTTAAAAGATTTCACCATTGCAGCTGTAAAATTGATCTAAATGATGTCTAGAAACAAATTAAATCTCACTTCAAGTAGCCTACTCGGTTGCATTGAGAAGGTTTTAGGTTGTTTGTTTTTTTCACAGAATATCTGACTCAGTAACTCTTGTATTTACAACATCAACATAATTTGTTTGTTGCATCCAAATAATTTTGATGTTTAACTGGTCTGTCTACTGTAATTAGTACTTTCAAAAAATAGAAACATTTGAGACATTAATATCCACCTCTTCTTGAAAAAATCTACAACAGATATTTCTTAAAGTATGGAACAGGAGGGAAATTTCAATTTTTGTTTTCAGGCACATTCCCCTGCTCCTTGCCAATGGGAAAAGGGATTCAAACAAGATAACTTTGCTGCTGAAACATTTGATAACTTTCAAAATGAATGGAATCTAACCTATGATTTTTAAAAAGGTAGGTTCTATCATTTCATTTTGAGCCTGAGTACACCAACAAGGAACTACAAAAGAATGAAAGGCAGCAACAGCACTGCTATTACACAGATTAAAAGATTTAATACATACCCTCACATCCCATACTGAAGTGCATTAGGGTACGACTGAAAGTTTACTGCCAAGATCTTCAAAGCCAATGAAGCAAGATCTTTTCTTCAGTTGCTTCTACAAACCAGCATAAACACAGCCAGTGAAGACTTTTCTGGAGACTGAATTAAGTAAATAAGTAAATTCACAGATTAACACAAATGAAGGGCTACCATAGCCCGAAATTCTTCCTGAAGTTATATGTGTAAAATTGTTTGGGATTTCACATTGCACATTCTTTTTCAATCAATAAACTACAATTCCCAGTGTGCTTGAACTACAATTCAGTATGGGTAAGACACATTGTTGCTATGCAACTGTGCAAGTAAGAATCTCAAGGACAGCACGTCACTTATTCGACTTTGTAAACTCCTTAGACACTCGCCACTAAAGAAAAGGCACAATGTCAGAACGAAAGTATAAATTCTCTGAGGAATTAAGAAAACAAATTACAATGTTTTCAGTGTAGTCGAATTGAATGAGGAACTTTCTCCGGCGTGTATGAGCCGGTGGCAAACAAACCTACATGGGGATTTACATAATCATTTAGATACTGACAAAAAAAAAAAAAATTCAAAAAATAATTAAAAAAAAAAAACAGTCACACCTGAAAAGTGTAGGACTGCTGAGAAAGATGCATGGGAACAAAAGAGGAATGGCGCTGAAAAAGGACTGCGAACGACAACTATTTTAGCTGAGCTTGAGGCTCCATAGCCCATTTTCTTGAGAAGGAATTTGCATATAAATAAATAGTGACTTACAATTAATTCTTTTTTCAAAATTAGACTTTGTATAACTACTCTGTTTTTCAGTACAGAAAATTTTAATCAGTGATTTTTCAAACCAGTAATATAATTATAAATTCTGGTAATTAAAAACACAAGTGATTATTTTTGCTTTTTGTTTGTTGTACCTTTTCCTCTTTTCTTCACACACAAACTGTTCTTGCTAACTCCCCTACTATAAACAGATATGTAGTTTTACATACAAGTGATTGTTCGATGTTGCCTGGATTTTCATTCATTGTGAAGAAAATATGCAACAATGTGCTCCCACTGTTTATGTACAATTGGTTCAATAATTCATCCATCTAAAGTGTGGTGACCATTCTGGGAGAAAATGGCTTACATGCATCCCCCCTCACTCTAAAGCATTATTGCTGTTCATTATTTGTTCACATCTTTTAGGAATCAGTACAGCATACCTTCATACATTTTGCAAGATGCAGTGATGAAACATACCTTTTTAAAAAAAAGAACCTAGAAAATATGAAAATAGGATTCCTAGCCTTAACTATAAACTAAAGCCAATTTTTTGGCTAAAGCCTGTTGGCATGTTGAACGCAATTGAAAGTGCCACTGACAGTAAAGGCCAAATAGATGACAGATAATTCCAAATGGATTATAAGGTGGTAATATTGTTATAAATACGAAGGCACAATTTTGCAGTTTGTCATATGACTCAATCTTTACTTTATATTTACTCCAGTGCAGGCATTCATTGTGAATTCACAGCCATCTTCTGGTTACCAATAAATTAGTTCTTGTTCACAAAATGCAAGATATCCACAAGCTACCGGTGCTGTGGTTACCAATAAATTAGTTCTTGCTCACAAAATGCATGGTATCTACCTGTTATTATCAGCCAGATACACCTCTCTTCCAATTGCAGCTAGCTTCTAGAGTACCGTGTGGCTTGTAGGGTAAGAATAGTCACTGGTTTGCAGATAAATGAATCAGAGGAGGGCAGCTATAGTGCTCCCAGAATGTTGGTGCCGGTGGCACAGTGATAAATTGAGAGGCATAAATATTGATTACAAACTGGGGAGAAAAAGGGCTGAGTGAAGAGACAGGACATTCACCACTAGAGGGTGCTAAATTGACAATAGATTAGATTTTTCTGATTTGGATTATTTGGAGAAAACACACAATTCTTGACAAATTCTTTCAGTACACCACCAGGAATTTTGGAATCCATGTTTTCACATTGGACCCCATTGCTTCCATTCAGCCAGAAGAGCATTAGTGAGGGTGGGCACTGATTGGGCGATTAGCTTTGGCTCTCAGTTGGCTTTCCAAATGATCCCAAAGATGTTGGATGGGGTTGAAGTCGGGGCTCTGCGCAGGCCAGTCAAGTTCTTCCACACCGTTCTCAACAACACCATTTCTATATGGACATTGCTGTGTGTTGAATTAACAATTTATGAGATGTAACAGACTAGATCCTTTCTGTGGCCTTGAAGCAAGTCTGAATGACATGCTACACATAATGAAATTTATGATCACAAAAAATGACCAATGAGGATTTCTTTGCTTGTTGAATCACCTTGGGTTTGTACATTGAATTCAATAGGCAGAACACTCTTTTGCCCTCAACAAGTGCAGTAGAGGCCCATTACTTGCTAGGCTTCGCTGCCTGGGTCCTAACCATAATCCTAACTCTACCCTCTCCAGTTCTTATGTACGCTCTGCGCTCCACAGTGCACAGACCCACAAAGCACCACATTGGTGACAATTTTTTTTGACCCCTGTCACAAGGTTTCTGGCTTGTGTGTTTACTGGAGAAAAATGCCGCCAAAAAAACCTAAGATGCTTGCAAAGAAGCAAGTGTTATAACTTTATATTTTGTTCATTTGGCAGCTTAATGATGGTATTGTTAATGTCAATAGTAAGTTTGGGCTAATCTGTATCTGTATTATCTGTAGTTAGCAAACCCACATCAAGCATTGCACAGCTATTCTATTAATAGCAGTGTGACTACAATAAATTAATTGAAGTAGGGACCACGTAATAAACTGTGTCCCAATTGTTTTAAAAATCCTTGTGCACTTGGGCACTTAATACATACTTGCACACTATATATAAACTTACAAGTGTGTAAGTACCCAAGTGCCCCTAGCGAAGTGTGGAGAACTGGAAAAGCTGAAGTGTCAAAATAATACCACAGTTTGTCCCACAGTTCCACCACAGTGTAATTCCTCAGCTGGCCGTCCAGATGGCAGTGTTGATCACAGATTTTCTAATGTGGAAAAAAGGCTTTGAGGCAATCTCTGTTTTATTGATTTCTGCATCCTGTTGCATGGGCCCTCCCTCTTGTTTGCAAAAAAGAAAACACATATTATTCTGAGATTTCCAGCAACTCTGGCCTGGATCTGCGCCAATTTTGGCCCAAAGTTGGCACTGCCGACTCGCTGGCTGTCGAGGATGTGCAAAAAAATGTAAAAAAAAAAAACAAGGGTTGATGTGCATATATGTGTCTGTGCTAGCCCCCACAAATGCCTCACTTACAGTATGATACCTTAATTCTGCCCACTATAGCTGGGGGTCCAAAAACTGAGGTCCAGACACTCCTGGTGGCCCACAAAGGATTCCTTGAGGATTTTCAGCAAAATGGAAAAAAACATCCCTTTTAAGAATGATTTTTTATTCAAATTTAATAAATCACATATTTTAGACTTTCAGATAAATCAAACCATGCATAGGTTGCATGTTCTAGATAATACAGATTTTTTTATATTTTTTATTGCGTATTTACATAGTACAGCCTGTAGTGAGTGTTGTATGGAAGTTTATGGAAGGATTGCAGTTGTCATGGTCCTGCGTTCCTGTCTGCGTTTTCCCTGTTGGGCCGCCAGATGGCGGCACTCCTGTTTTGTGTCCTGCTCCCCCTGTGTTAATTGTATGATTGTTTCCAATTGTCTAATCATTGTTTTCTGGCTGTCTCGTTTTCCCTTCCCCTTCCGTGGCCTGATTGTTCATGGTGCCCTCCTGTGTCTCGTCAGTGTGGTCTATTTAAGTTGCCCTCTTCCTTGACTCAGGTGCTGGATTCTTGCGGTATGTCTGCTTGTTCTGTGCTCCCCTCCTCAAATCTGCTCCATGCGTTCCTGTCTATGTTCTGGTTTCCCGTGTTTGTTCCTGAGATCTGTTTTGTTCCCGCCTATGTTTTTGACCGGTTTGTGTTTCCTACTTTGTTTCCGCTTGTGTGTTTCTGTGCGCTTCTGCCGTTTGTTTTCTGTACTAGTGTAGTTCTGTTCTTGTTTATTTTTTGTTCCTAAGAATATTTTGAGTTTGTTGTTTTGCCCTTTGTGGCCTTGCCTGTTCCCTGTTTGTGTTTGCCTTTTTGTGTTAGTAAAATCTTTGTTAATTTTCCCTTTTTGAGTTTCGTGTTTTCCTTCCCCCACTCTGCGCCTGGGTCTCAGCACCCGTACTGTCACAGCAGTATTACAGAGGTATTGGGTCATCTGTCTTTACGTGTACCATCAAAAGATTGCTTTTGCTTTGTATTTATCTTAATCCTTAATAAAAGCTTCTTACAATTTCTTCTGTAGTAAAGGTCACCTGCTGCCAAAGAAACAGTTGGTGGAGGACATGGTTGCCATGGCAACCTGTTGCTCTGTAACAAGAGCAGCATATAAATCATACACATATATATATACACACCTACCCAATTTTGTTCCCTCCTATTCCTAGTGAGAGGTGATTGGTTGCCACTAATCACACGTGACCCTCAAACATAATGTCACAGTGCCAGAAGAGAAGATGATGTATAACTGAGCGACCATTTTACCACGTATAAATGTGCAAATCAAAGTGAACAGTGGGAAACATTCTCCGATGTTGTTATACTGCTGAAATACTGTGCCCCTTTACAGCATTGAAATGCAGAATAAAGACCGGTGATCTTAACACTGAAATGAGCTGAGGAGATACACTACAAGATATCAGGCAAGCAATTCCAGCAAAGCAAACTGAGTCACAGAGACAGTGCTAAAAGCTGTGCTGCCCACTTACATATTAAGAACAAATCTGTTTCTGAAGCATTTTCAATCAACATAAAAAGGTGCTGATCCAGTACCTCCCCCAGCAACGTGTGCTGTAGTAATTAATTTTTTTTGACAGATTTCAGAACACACAAAGTGTGATTACCTCATTAGATTTTCCTGATTTCAGGGCTAAAAGAGCAATGCATATCACATACGAATCTCTAACTCAATTATATCTGAAATGCTGATTTTAGTCAGCATTAATTCTTCAAATTAAAAGGTCACTGAATGGAGTAGATGTGATGGCCTCTATTTTTGCAAGGAAAGATTTTTTTATGACCACAATTTGATAGAGAGTTTAATCACATTTAAAACTGAGCAAGCAAAACTGAAGGATCTGTTAATGGTAGAGAATTAAGTGAAAAAAGAGCATGCGGCAGCATGAGAAATGGTACCTGATGTGGCACAGTTGGGGCTCACTCTCATACTGAAAGGATGGGTTAGGCCTACCGGTAGAAGTGGGGGACTCACAGCTGCAGCAGGCTGAGTATTCCTAGGAGGAGAGAGGTATGCCGATGTCAGCCTAGGGAATGCTTTGTAGATGCCCGGAGTGGTAAACAGGTACATCAATATGTAATCCTATGCATTCCCCTGTGTATTCTGCTCATCTGGTAGCCTTAGACTGACCTGACCTCTGGTCTGGTGGCTGAAGGAGACATGACCTGGTTTTTGCTATCATTCTTTTCTCTCTGTCCTATGACCAATTGTGCAGACAGGCACAGCCGCTTCAAGGCCAGATGAGGAAATCAGCAGAAAGTTGTGTTTTAAGATTACAGAGGTGCAAAGTAATTGGTGGACACATTCTATGGGCATACCCAACGTGTGGGGATTCTGAAATGTTGCCAATAAAAAATGGATGTATCAGACAGTTCTCAAGAGTTTTCTTGGACTTCCTATGAGAAGCTCTCTCTCTCTCTCTGTGGTCAATAAATGTCACTTATTGAACCGGTCATGGCCGCCTCATCCATGAGGTTCCTGAGTCTGTTCCTGGAGTACCAGTCACCACATCAGTACAGATGTCCCTTGGGGGATCCTAAGACATTCTAGAACGGGTTCCCAAAAACTTAAAATTTAAAACGAATGTAAGTTACTCAACAAATTCAAAATGGTCACCTAATTGGTTACCGATTGGCCTAAAAGGCACTTAAATGACCTCAAAAAAGCATTAAATCTGCCATACCTGTCCCTTGGGTGATCCTGATACACCATTGAAAGGGTTCCCAAAAACATTGTAAACAAGAATGAAATTATTGAACAAATTCAAAATTGACTGTCTAATTGGTGATCGATTGACTTGTTGATTGAATATAACTATGCAAACTTATGTTATATTGATATTACTGGTTGGCCTACTGCAAATAGTCTAATGATTTATTTTATTAGAAATTCAGTTAATTATAATTATAATATTATACAGATAATATGTATATACAGTATTACTGCCTGGTACAGCAAATAGCATGATTTTGACCGTTTTTACAATAGTGATCTTGAAGCCCCAATTCATACAGTAGTGCCACCTAGGGCCTTTTGCTAGCCTCTCTGGAAATTTTATTTACAAAAGCAACTAGCCACAAATTTAGCAATATTTTCAGATGGAGCTGAATCACATGAACATTGAGATGTTCAATTCATTTAGCATGAATTACCATGAAGTGTAGGTATATGCTCATTTATATGTGTATACTAATTAGGTCAAAACATTATGCAATGCATCTTGCACTCAGCGCTAAGCTATTGTAACCCAAGTGCAAGTGTCTTCGTTGGATTAACACTGACATAGTTGTCATTTTTCCATCTAGCACCCGCATTGTTTAAACGGCAAATGAACTTGCACTCATCTGGGTTGGTTTTTACATGAGGCATGGCCAGGCGCATTGTTGGTGCATATGCTATTTTGCTGCAGCTGAAAGCGTTTGCGCTAAGACCAACAAAAACCTGGTCTTAAGTCACATCGCTGTTGTTATTTTAAGGGTATAGAAATGTGCCTACATAGGTCAGTGCACAGTGTGTGTACATCCTCCTGTCTGTTGCATACAGAGATGTGCACATACATGCATACAAAATATCGAGATTACAGTCTGAAAGATTATTATTGTGTATATTAAACAACACACCATACAACATGTCACAATGGTTAGTCATAATATTGATCCGAATTAGACAATCGTAAAAATGACAAGTTAATATTTGATCAATCATGGAAATGCACATCAGTATTTAAACAGGTTTGTCCGGTTGAGTGTATCTGCCAAGATCCAGCAAAAATTTAAAGTTGAAAATTGAACAAAACGTCACTCGTTAAGCTTTTCCGTTGTTAAATGCTGGTGCATTTGCTCATATATTCTTGATTTTGACAGGCACATGAAGTACCTGATGGGACCTGAAGTACTGGGAGATGGCGGAGGAGAGGGTCCATCGGCCAAAGACCCCATACCTATCCCTCAGCGAAGGAAAATGCCGCTGTAAATTGCGCTTATCCTGACGGGCTGCAACAAACATTCGTCAACCTCCTGCCAAATTAGGTGGAGACAAATGCCTGCTGTCACTACGCACTCCCTGTTACTGTTAGAGTAACAGGGAGAGTCGTGGCTGTGCTACATGTTTTGTGAATGGGCCGTTCCAGAATCCTCTAAGTTCAATTGGAGCTATATCCCAACCTGATGTAAAAGTAAGTTCAGCCATAAGTGCGGTTAAGGTACATAAAGACTGACAGGCCAATGAATGCATTCATTTCCCCATGCCACCTGCCAGCCAAGAACGTGTTAAACAGAAGTTCATGGCGATTCCCTGGGGTTCTCCGTGACATTAATTCCATGCATATGCGACTGAGTGCCCCAGCAGAGAACGCTCTTATTATGTGACCCATAAGGGACCCCACTCCATCAACATGCAGGTGATTTTCAATGGTATGTGAGGTCACACATGCATTCAAAAATAATCCTGGGTCAAGCCATGACCCGTGCATATTAGCCAACTGTGTCATTCTGTCACTCTGTCATTGTACACTTAATTCTGAGAATTCTAAGGAACTATAACAAAAATCTTTTATATTTTAATATATTCTTTGCTCACATGCTTAAATCACATGCAGGAGCAAATCTATTTGTGTCCTTTTCTTATCTCCTTTTTTAGTATAGAAGGCCAAACTGGTAAAAAAAATATTCAAAATTGACCTCTGCAATCACGCATTGTCAAAGTTGGTTCAGTCCATTGGCTTATTTTATCTCCTTGCTGGAAGGAAACATGAAAAAGGAGTGTCCTTGCTCTTTCAAGCTTCAGTTTGAAGCCACACCAATTACAGGATCCACTCATACTTTCTTGCTCAAGAATTCTTTGGGAGCCTTCTAGCTTCTTGAAGGAGGATTTAACCTTATGGTTAAATGTTCTGAGATGGTGCACCTCGTTGATTTCCGGGTCAGTCAAGGACCTCAGAGACAAAGGATGACTAAAATAAGTGATTGGAATGCACCCATATTGACAACGTGTGATTCCAGATGTCAATTTTTTATATTTCTTTGACCATCCATACAAGGAAAGGAGGCAAGGAAAGTGAGCAAGGAGGTAAAAAAATAAGTGGTTGGAATGTATCCAAGGTCTTTGTTACCTATCGATGCTTTCTTATGTGCTTCAGAAACAAAGACACATAGATAAAGGCAAAAGCACTCCAAATCAAGAATCGATGCAAAGAGGAGAAACGCTGAAAGACCAGTTGATACAATGAAAGTGCTCCATGGCACTTGAGTCGCACAATGGAATGTACTCCTGTACAGAAAATAATACGTCAGGACTGTTTTCACCTTGGCAGCAGGAATAGTGCCCCCAAATATTTAACAGGCCACCCTATTCAAAATTATCTTTTTTTGGCCAATTTCTTGTTTTTTAAACAGTGTAAAAAGTATTTTTAAATATTTTAATAGGCAATCCTGCGAACATTGTTTCATATTTGTCTACTGTCCATAAATCTGAATGTTAAAATGAACATTTTTTTCTCTGCATGTAAGAGATTTAAGAGGAATGTCACCTTTTGGGAATCGTATTGCTTTTTGGGCCATTTTGGATTATTTCTTCAAAAAAGCCTTTCATGGGCCCAGAATTTTGGGCACCCCTTCCGAGATGATTTTAAACATCCCCGAGAGTGACTGTACCTAATTGAATGCTTTTATCCGCTGCATAACAGTTTGACCTTTTCCTGAGCTTAATTTTCCTACTATGAAAAGATGGGGAAGGTATTGTGATGTCTTCATTGCTCATACTACTATTTCAGTGGATTACCCTAGAAAATGAAAGCACAGCCACTTACGGTAAAAAGACAGCCTTTTGGCAAGGTTTCCATAGCAATGCAAAGAGCAACTGTGACAAAAGGCTTTTTAGACTGTTCAGGCTTTTTCTTGATGACAGTCACTTTATTTGTGTGTGTGTGGGGGTGGTGGGGTGGATGTTGTCAGGAAGGCTCATTTGCGTCACAGGGTCTGCCCTAGAAATATTCTGTTGAAAATTTCCGCTTGAGAAAGCTTTGTTGAAATTATAGACAGTTACCCTATCTAACATTCATGCAGTGGTTAATTAATTACATCCTTGGGAAATGCTTCTTTTGTGCTTCTTCTATAGTGAAAATCCCACTGTATTCAATAATAATCAATACAGACTGCCCTGGAGAGAGGGGTCTGCTTTTTACCCCCCAATCAGTTTCCCATTTATCTTTGAAGTTCATCAAGTTGCTTTTCTCCTCCAGCATCATAGCTAACACATACACAAACATACACATGCAGAAACACACACACATGAACATGCACGCACACATACACACACGGATACACAAACACACACACACACACACACACACACACACACACACACAAACTGGGAAATCTATGTCATGAAGCATGGCAAACATAGCACTAATTTAGACACTGCTAATTAAAAAATTACAGTTTCAATCAAATTTAACCTTTCAAAGATTTTTCCTTCCATGAGGTCTTCCTTCTATCAAAAATTCCACAAGATTGTAATCATCATTCCACATTATCAAGATCATCACACTGAATGGTATTGCAGGTCCTCCCTGCCAATTCTGCTGATTAGCATGTGTGTCCTTCGAGAACCCACCTTCTTTGGAAAACAAGCCATTATGAAAAATTTGGGAGTCCATTAGACTAGATTAGTGGGGTAATTACAGAGTTCAAATTATCAGCTATTTACCGCCAATGATTCATCTTACCTAGAGAGCAAGCAGGTAAAGCAGAAGTTTAGCTTAACAGAGGGCCCCTGTGAAGACATCTTGAGGCACCTTTGAAAATTATTGAGAGTGAACAGTGACTTAGCTCCCAGAAATTTTGGGGAAAAGTTTGCATGCATACATTTTTTTGACGGCAGCTTACAAAACAATACATTTATTTTTCAATGACCACCTAGCTTTGGTGTCATATGTACAATGTTTGAAGTTGTTGCACCCCCTCCTCCTCCCTTCATATTAGACTCTGTTGAGTTTGCACATCACATTATTAAGCACAATAATGCGAAGACCTACCTCCGATATACTGTTTCTTATAAATGAAAAGTGTCATTCTTTAATTTCACATCCATATTTTTTCAATAATGATAAAACTGCACTTGATAAAGCATAACTTATGCAATTATAATTTCAGCTCCATACCTGTTCAGTTAACCAGTCAGTCTATAACTTTTAAGGTTTATGTCTCATCCACTGTGTTTTCCTGTAGCCTGCAGTGAATATTTTGTCATGCTGAGTTTGGTGTTGCAGGATTTAAGAGAAAACACTAGAACATTACTCATTTCTTGCTTTTAATATTATGTATATGAAGGATGTCTGTGCGAAATACAATAATTGCCATTCCCTGACCAACACAGACAACTTGAAACAGTTTCCACAGTCCACCTTTAATTCCTCATTAGTTTTTAAAAGACCCATAAGTATCCCCTTAAATCCATAGCTTTCACTGGGACTAAACAGATTAATTGCTTCAAGTCTCATCTGTTGTAATTCTCTCTTTTTTTTCTAGAGCATACAAATCTTTTTCATGGAGTGATTGCAAAAACAGACATAGTAATGTAAGTATTTTCCAGCTGCGGAAGTAAACAAATTTGGTATAACCTCTTTTGACCTTAGCTCCTGTTTGCATCCAAGTGACATATCCTGAGCCATCTGTGACTGTAAATCTATTGCATCTGCATAACATTATATGCACTGAAAATCATTTAGGCCAGGCATAAAAAAACAAGGTTGTTGTTATCCACTGTAAATGTTCATGTCATTGTTGTGGTCTAATTAATACATAGAATTATTAATTTATTGTGAGGGCCTGTCATGTTAAGACTGGTTATCAAAGCACAAGCCAGAGAGGGTCTGTGGTTGCCATGGCAGCTGTGTGGGTAGACGAAGCTGTGAACATATTGAGCTTACCAAAAAGCAATCCTTAGAGCTCTCTGACTGGATGATAGAGAGAGAGAGAGACAGAGAGACAGAGAGATAGGCAAGAGATCTAGAGAGAGAGAGAGAGAGATAGAGAAAGAATCCTGCCTGAGCATCACTTGCTTCGGTTCGGTCGACCATTCAACAGAACCATGTGGGCGTGAAACTATGAAATAAAGAAGACAATTTGTTTTTGTTTTTATTTTGACCTCTGTGAGGATTTTGTTTTTTAAACAATAACATATTTTGTTGTCTTTTTTTCCTTTAAAGAAAGAATGAAGTTTATGCATCATCTCTGCTGTCTCTGGGTCTCTGTCTCCATGGTAACCATATCTAAGTGAGGAGGCAAAAGATGGGAAAGAGACCTTTTGCAGAAGCAATATTTTCCTCTCGTGTTGGTCCAAAGAGCCTCAAAAGGCCTGCCGTCTATACATGATTTACAAATGTCAATTCAAAACAGGAGATTTCATGCATAGACCTCTATGTTTGTTAAATGCATCCCTGATTTTTCATTATTAATTCGATGGTTATTTTTTGGCAAATCATATCCAATGGGGTTGAATTTAAATCTTTCAACAAGAAGTCTGTGTGAATTATTATACTGTAGATAATTTCTGCATTTCTGGTATGATCTGTGGTCTAGCAATGTGCATTGAAGAGGTGAATATGAACTCTTACTGAAGATGTTCCAAGGAGACAGGTCAATGGGAAAGAATAGGAAAAGCAGAACATTCAACACAAAGCCACATGCACAGCATACAATTTAGCAGATTTTAATGAGGGAGCTATACATTGAGCTTTTTTAATATTTGTATTACGTTATGTTCATGCAATTCCTCTTCTCCCAGCTGTGAAAATATTTGCTCTGTCAAACATCTGTTGGTGGAATGTTGGGGCTGAGGGAACAGACTTCCTGACTGGGGTTTGGTGGGAGTGGAGGTGAGGGGCGGGGTTGTACATTGCTGGGTTGTCTACATCTGGGACAGCACCTCTTGATGATGTTCCAGGAGAACTATTATCCACCAGGCACATGGAAAATGCAGTCCAAACTATGTCAACATGGACACTGCTAAAAAATATTTATGTAATGTGTTGCATATATCAGAGACTCTCTGAGCTGTTCGATTTCACTGGAAGCCAATTTATGTTTCTAGTGTTGATGTCTTGTTTTGATACTTCTCATGTGTGTTCACTGAATTACTCTTACATCTTATGCTGATTTACTCTGCATGATCATTCAGTGTGCTAATGATGACTGCGTGGTACCAGCAAATGATGGGAGGTGTCTTGAAAGGGTTCACCTTGAACATTATCTCTCTGATGTTCTTGGTATTTATGTATTTTTGGTAAAACTGAAAATACAGAAAAAGATAAAAATGAGCTGTATAAGATGGACAATACAGGTAATGAGCTATATTTTATGATCAAACAAATGGGAAAATGAATTTTGTCATTATAATATGATGGTGGAGCTTTATTCATTTAGTTTCCTCAAGAAAGATATGTCAAACAAATTTTTCACACCCCAAATACTTCTTTGAAATAAAATCCCAAAATGAATGAATGAATGAACACATTTACAATAACACGTTACGTTTTGCATCTCCTGTCATGCGGCTCTTGCTAAAGCTAATGCCATGTCGTTTTGGACAAAAACTGGGTTCCTTCTGGGGGAAGCTTGAAGTTCAAATGGATGTTTCAGCAAGACACTGGTTCCAAGCATACCTTGACATCAGCAAATACATGGTTAAATGACCACAAAGGTAGTGTTTTGCAATGGATAACTCAAAACCTCAAGCTGATCCTAAATTTGTGAGTTGTACTGAAGAGGGCAAGCTGTTCAAAAGTGCTGATCAAAGGATCTGTATGGAGGAATGATCAAAGATTTCTCCAAATGTGTTCACCAATCTCAAAACACAATTTAGTGGTATTGTCTTTGCAGGGTGTATAAAGTACTGAAAACAAGTGTGTGAATATTTGTGATGTATTCCTTTCAGAAATATTTTAATAATTTTCTGTTATATTAAAGTGTTATTTTATTTAATTATTTCATGACATAATTATTGTTACTAAACATTATTAAAATTTAATATTTTTCATATATCTAAGAATGAAAATGTAGCTCAGTACTGTGTATTTATTTTACACAGAGTATTTTGTAAATTTTTAATGCCATATATTTGCCATATTTGTTGGCAGATAGTAGTACATGTTGCAAGTTGCATGCCGTTTAATTTTCATTTAATAAAAAAAGAAATGTGACTTAAAATTACATGTTAATTGACCAGGACTCTCCAGTTGCAGTCACAATTGCCCTTTTCCTATAATGTAGAATAGAATAGAACTTAACTTTTCCCAAAGGGAACTTCAGGTATGGTAGGACTAATCATAGGAAAGATATGCAGACCACTTTTGACGATAACGGAAGGACATGAAGGCCAGCTTGGATAAGTTCAGAGATAAAGGGATCCTCACCACTGTAGAAGGAGCTGCAAGCAGATCTTAAAAAATGGGTCAGATTTCCTGTGTAGCCTCAGGCCAGACATCATCCTGGGGTCAATAAGCACTAGGCAGGTGGTGCTCATCGGGCTGACTATACCATGGGAGGAAAGGACTAAGTAGTTGCATTAGCCCCTTGTGTGTGAAAGCCAGGAAAGGGGCTGGAGATCCTGGTGGTTGGTTGCAGGGGGCCTCGCAGCACAGTCACTGTGGAGACCACTGAGGCTACTCAGCATCATCGGTAACATGAGGAAGAAGCTGGTTGGTTGGCGAGGAAGTGGAGGATGCATCACATTAAAGAGATATGAGCGGCGGCAGAGACTGAGATGTGATCCGGGAGTGGTGTCGGGACGTTGGGACCACTTGAGCCCTCTGGAAGAGTCATGGGCTAATTAATGAAGCACCACTGAAGGAGGAGGCCCACTTGAAAAGCCAATGGATCCCACGCAGCACTCTCACGCCAGAAGAGAGTCAAAGATGGGGCAGTGAACAATTGCCACCCAGCTCACATGGCAGGTCCAGTGGAGGTCTCCTAGTAAGTGAGTTGGTTGCGATAACCATTGTTGTTGTATATGTATTTTAATTTTAACAAACTGAATGTTTTACCTATTTTCACCTTTAATATATATTAGGTGTGAAATTACGTGGGACCCACAATATTGCATTTGAACTTCAACCTCAGTAAAATGAAATAAAAAAACAGTAAAGATACTACTCATATGAATTTCAGTATCACAGAGATATAGCTTAGTTGCGGTATAGGTATACATTTTATGTAAGATTATACAATGAGCTCCATGATATTTGAGACAAAATACACATCTTTGTCTTGATTTGGCGCTGTACTCAAGCAATTTTTATACAGTCCCCCCATTTCAGGGCACGTTATTGTTTGGGACAAATGGCTTCACAGACTTTTTCTGATTAGATAACTATGCTTCCTTAGTGCAGGTATTAGAGGTTTCATTATCTTGTCTTGCCTTCCAAGCTTTTGATTGCCTTTTGAGCCTGTTAAAAGGCAATCAGCCTTTTGTCAGCATAAGGACCAGAGTGTACCAGTGAAAGTCAAAGAACCCATTATGAGACTGACAAATAAGACAAAAACAGTCAGAGACATATGAACAAACTTTTGGCTTATTAAAATCAACTGAGCATCAGTAAGAAGAAAGGGAGCACTAGTGAGCTCAGTAATTGAAAAGGGCATGGTAAGCTAAGGAAGACCTCTACAGTTGATGACCAAAGCATTCTCAGCATAATGAAGAAAAACCCACAAACACCTGTCTGACAGATCACAAACACTCTTCTGGAGGCAACTGTGGATGTGTCAGTGACTACTATCTACAGAAGACTTCACCAATCATACTACAGAGGCTGCACTGCAAGATGTAGTTACAGTTTGCTAAGATGTACCTGCAGAGTTGTGGAAAAAAGTCTTGTGGACAGATGAGGCCAATATTCATATGTATCAGAGGGATGGCAACAGAAGATTGTGGAGGCCAAAAGGAACTGCCCAAGATCCAAAACACCCCCCCCCCCCCCATCAGCAGCAGAATTCATTCTGAAGCATACAGAAGCAACTCACCTGCTTAAGTTCAAGCAAATGCCTCCAAACTCATTAGAGGGCATTTAATCCTACATCAATACAATGATCCCCAACAAACTGCTAAAGCAACAAAGGAGTTTTTCAAAGCCAAAAAGTGGAAAATTCTTCACTGGCTAAGTCATTCACCCGATCTGAATCCAATTGGAACGTGTTTCATATGGTGAAGAGAAAATGCTTCAAGCAGTTATTGCTTGCAAATATATGCAACAAAGTACTAAACATGACTATTTTTATTTATGTGACATTAATATGTCCCAAACATTATTTTATGTATGTATAAAAAGGGTACAATTTATAAAAAAGTGCTGTCATTTCTACATGGTGTAACCAAATTGATAAAATACAAATAAGAGCTGTTTAAATTGTTTAAATATAAAAGCTGAGAATGTGCACTGTGACCACACATGAACTGATTAATGTTGTCCCAAACATTATGGAGCTCACTGTAGCGTATGCTGTCCCCAGTTCGTCACACAAAGCATCCAGATGTCAGAGGTTATTTCATGATCATAAGAAAACAATCTTTGGGATGATGGAACCAAAAAAATAACTGCATGACACACATTGCATGGCCTCTACAAACTTCCATACACAATGTATGCAGAACAACAACCAAAAACATACCCCAACAAAGAAGGAAGTGTTATAAATAAAAACTGCACAATGACAAAGTCTCTATAAAGTGCTCAACAAAATGTGCCACACCCAACCAACCCAAATGTTTTGTCGTCTGTTTTTAATTTAAGTTCACTTGTAAAAATGTGACAGAATTCATATCAAACATCATTATCTATGACTAATGTAACCGTCTCATTAGTAAGATTTCACAGGATATCACGTTTTAAAGAAACAATGTGTTGCTGTTTCTCTCCAAAGAATAGAGATTCTGGGAGTAAGCCCAAACTCAGCAGAATGAATTAGACACAGCAAAGAAAGATGTCAAAGGTCACATAGCCCCTGCCAAGATATACTGTACTTCCAGCATGGCCCTGAATTCTATACGAGTGAGGTCATTGCACATCTGTGTCTCCACACCCAATCTCTTGAGCTGAGATGGACAAAAATGTCTGCGCTATCCTCTTTTCCATGGGATTGTGAAAATGGCCTCTGCTGCAGTATCTTGACAATTGTCTTGGTCTTCAAGCAGACATCCTCATCTGTAAAAGAAAAAAATAAATGTGCCATTTTAAGGATCAGCTCAGCAATTCTGCTTGGTGCAAAATAAGTATTCATTTTAAATAGTCATATTCAAGTTTCACACCTGCCCACTTCGACTTTGTTGTGACAAGTTGTAACAACAACAAACACATATAATGTGAGGAAAACTAAATTTTTGTGTGCATGAAATTATTGTCACTTTCAGAAATGGACCCATTCCAATCTGCTGAAATTTCATATCAAATATTTGGAAACAAGACCAGGTCAAATCCTAGTATATGGCTGGACCGGCCGACCAATGGTGTAACTTCACAGACGTTCGCGTTTGCAGGGCCCGCTGTTGCGGTCCAGGCAAAAAAAAAGTTCAGTGCAAATACTTTTCCAATATAATAAATAGTCTACATAAATAAATAGATCAGCCATCCAATCTATACAGGCCAGCACGATTGCGGAATTCTTGCCAACTTAATTCATAAACTCATCTATTGTAGACTAACTTTGGGTTTAAGTACACAGCTAAATCATGACTAATACAAAGCACTATTAGGTTAATGTCTGCTAAATTAAACTGGGCTAATCTCAACAGTAAATTAGACCGCTTGCCCTCTTAACAATAGCATCAGACAACTAACTACACCACCTAGCCAAGAAAACACAAAAGAAAACTTTAGAAAACACAAAATTTGAGTTCGAAATATTTCGCAATAATTAAACGGTACTTTGGGACCTATAGACTAACGTTAACTTTATGTAACCCTGGCTTCACACCCATCAGTAGCAGTCGGAGCAGAGTTTGCTAGCAAGCCACGAAAATGAATCAGTCACAATGGGAAAAAAGATAAACAAATGTTTGCGGGACAAAAAGTCTGTAAATTACCCACTCTACTTTTACCTGAAATCTAACAATGTGTGATCTCAATAAAGGCGATAACATGTTTGTTGTTAAATTCGGTTAGCTGGCTAACTATTTCTCACAAAAGAAAAGAAAATCTGTTTATGGGGGTAGTACCAAACGACTTACAATGAGCTTCTTTCATGCGTTTCTCGAATCAATTTAAACTCCTAGTTTATTCTTCTTCATTTAGATATCTTCCCATCATAGTCAGTTTAAATGGTAGCTAAAACTAAACCAGGTTAAAACCTAGTATGTGGCTAGACCGAAATGGCCGACATCACAGACATGCGCGGTGTAACTTTATCACTCACTCAGTCAGTCAGTCAGCCACAGACATTCACATTTGTCGGGCGGACCCTGCTGTTGTGGTCCAGCCAAAAAATGTCACCACATTTCAGTGCTTATTGTTGTTCCGTTGACAAATGGATCTTGGTGAATGGATCTCGGTCCATTATTGGGTGGAACTGTGCTGTAAATATGAGCAATTTAATGAGCTAGTATTTATACATAAAATAAAACAACATGCTCAACACCTCTCCTAAAGCTCTTGCACGACTTCTTGACATAATCACATCCGAAAAACATTCAGAACTTTCAAAACTTTCTCACACATTTTTGACCCAGTGTAAGCAGCTCAACTCATACCATGAAAGTTCTAAATGAGCAGAAATGCCAGCTTGTCTCTCTGTATGCACCCCTGCACCATCTAACCCAAAAAGAGGAAGAATAAGCAATGGCCTGAAAGACAGTCTTTCGAGGACAGATAGACTGTTTGAATGGAAGACTTTCCCACGGAAGTGAATGCTTCTTTCAAAAAGCCAGCAAGGGGCCATTTCTTTTTTAATTCTATGCTTTCCCCCTTCTTTCCCAAAATTGGAAGGCCCAATCGCTGGATTGGTTCTAGGCATAGGCAAGAAGGGCAGTCATCTTGGGTACCATCCACATGGGGGGAGGGGGGGCATCTAGCAAAGGGGAAAATTATAATAAAAATGGACGTGTTGCCTCCATAATCATTGGTGTCACCACTATTGCTATCTCATGCATCCCTACAGTCCACTACAGTTATCTAACCCCCCACCTCCTCTCCACTCGCTTCCACCCACCCTTCCCAAGAAGCACTGATCGACAAGGGGTTACTAGTGAGTGGTGGTGCAATCTCAGCTGAATTAAACCCTCCCATCACAGGAGGATGCTAAATCCTATTGTGTGTTGGCCAAAAAGTCATTTCTGACAGTAACCTACATTACCCTGTTATTGCATCTCAAAAGCACAGTCAACCACACCCAAATTACTGGAATTATTTAATGTGTTATATTTAGTTATTTTGTAAATTTAACACACTGCTTAATTATGGATAAACTCTAACCCTACATAGTTTACATTTTCACATATTTATACAGAGTTGAATGTTTTAAAGTAATAATTATGCCTCAGTATTGTGTTCAAACACACAACGACAGCAGTCTTCCTCACTCTAAAGAAGAAATACTTTCGGAGCAGGGGAAGGAGGGGCATGAGAGTGGGATTACATCTGTTTCCTTTTCTCTGTGCTACACCATGGGTCTGATAATCCTGACTTTTGCTCCCCTGAACCAGCCCATCCACGCTTTTACAGGAAGTATATGTTTTCTGTAGGGACTGGTGGAATGCAATGGGAAAATAAAACCACTTATAGGTGCATACCAATTCAGAATATTATAATACCAAGCGGGAAAATCAAGATGAGCAAATAATGCTTGTTATACTGCCTCCTGTGACTATACATGAGGCCAACTCAGCATGGAGTTACAGTGTGCTTAACATACAAACTGTAACCAAAACAGATGCAATGTAATGCTATTTTACTAAGGGTAAGAACTAGGGTGTAATATTTTCAGTCCCAGGAAATCCAGATTTTGCAAATGTGGAAGTGGTATTTCAATGTGTAGTTTAATTGTGAAATTTGAGGAAATCCAAAACATTTTTTTAAAACTGAGTGGAACTTCAATACATGACATTTGAACTGTTTTTTTCTTCAAAAGTTTTATGTCCTGAATGCAGTAAAGATACAGAGAATGCAGATTCAAAGTTGAATAAAAATGATTATTTGTTGAAATCACGTAGCCTGCACACAGCTACTCCAAAATATAACACTAACTTAGTACACAGAATTCTTACTGTATGTAAAGAGCTACAGATTAACAGAATGGGCGATTTTTGCAGTTTAATTCAACTGAACAAAATATTTTCTTTGTGCTACAAGAAACTCATTCGAGTTTATGCCTTTTTTCACATTAGATAAAACTAAAAATGAGAAATGCTAAGTAAAAATAAAATAGGAATGGGAGCTATTATTATAATTGTTTGTGCCAAAATAATTTTTCGTACCTTCTTAATCTGTTGTGAATTTATATACTGCCACTTTGCTCAACTGCAACAAATTAAATGTTTTCCCATGGGTTTGCCAGTGAACTTTTCAGGCTTTTCTGTTTTTGCATGCTTAAACTAGATATATGGGCCAACTTTAATTGGAAAGCATTCATTGGTAGCTTCCACAGTCTTCAAGCCACGCCCCTCAGTGTACATCATTTGCTTTTAAGCATGCTCCAAGGTATGGTTTTTCTATCTTTTCTAAAAATACAAGACTCCTGCAGCATACATCACAGAACTTTCTAAATACCTCAGGCATAAACTTTCGATAGAGAGGCTTCAGAATTGTGAAGGAATAAGCTTTACCACCTCCGCTTTACTGGCCACACCCCCTAAAGTTTGCCATCTATAAACAGGCCTTTTTTTACCATGAATTTTTCACAATCCTCTCTATATCCTACAATATAAATTAGAGGAGCTTATAACTTTTTGTACATGTGTCTTTTGTCAGGGACTACCAGAAATATGAACAAAGTGTGCATTTTGTACGGTATTCTGGACACGCCCACAAATATATGCTGTACTGTGAAAAAAAGAAAACCGTGCTCGCTGCTGCATGTGGCCGACTCTCAGCACGTCTTGCAGAAACTTCAAACTTTTTTTGCTTTTAGCAAACATCAGAGGCAACAGCCGTTGCAAAGGAATAACCACTGGCATGTGCACCCTGCTGGCCATGCCCAAAACTCACCATTATGAATTTCACATAATTTTTAGACGTTCTGCATCATCTGAAGCTCATATAATCTTAAAACTTTGCACACGCATTCAAAATGTCATCCCATTTCCATGGGTATGGTCAAACATTGCAGGTCATCTTAAATTTGATGATTACACATTTTTTCTAATTCAAGCCATCTCTCCTGATCAGAAGCTTGCATTAAGTTCACATGTTGCACAGAGATAGCTAATGTTACCTCTTACAGGTACTGCACATTAAACATATCAGGTGTCACGGTTGGGGAGGGTGGGACGCAATTGCGGACCGAGGGGATCTAAAAGTTAACCCCGAGGGGTAACCACAAAACCGCCGAGCAATAGAAAGCGACAGGGGAAATACCAAATAATAAAGAGAGCTAAATAATCGCTCCCTCCACTCACTGAAACTTCTGTCAGTGGACTCAGAAAACTAAAAGAAATGAAACGCCGCCGCAGCGTAGCTACCCAGAAAGAAAAACCCCACTAGAAAAACAGAGTGGCGGGTAGAAAACAAAAGGAAAACTAAAGAGACGAGGGCAAAATGTTCTCCACAGCACTAAGAGATAATCAGCTTGAGAAGAAACTAAATGGTGATCAAATTTGGCAGCTAGGCTCAATGCGGAAACGTCTGCCGATTCTTACACCCCTACACACCAAGAGCATGACAAACAATGAGTCTGCGCTGAACCCCAGAAATCAGGGGCTAGATATAGGCCTCCCACACCTGACCCTCATCAGGGACAATTAACTCAGAGCAAATGCCTGTGAGGTGCCATCACCTCACCATAGCACTCACACACCTGCCCCTCGTCAGGGTCAATTAACTCACAGAAATCAGAGTGAGAGGTGCCACCACCTCACATCAGGTCCCATGATGTGGCAACTGCATGCATGTACAGCATGCTCTAAGATTCGCTATTCTGCATTTCACATTATTTGTGTACATTCTGCCTCATCTGAAGCTCATATCTTCAAACTATGCACATAAATTCAAAACATTTATTTATATATTTCTTTTTTGCTTTTTTAATTCACAGGGTTTGGACACCTCTGAGGTTGCCTGCAGCCTCTAGTTTTTGTTGTTATAGTTATTATTATTATTCTATGTGCTGTTGTGTTGGCAGGGTGTTGATGCCCCCCAGGGTTTGGTGGAAACCCTTAATATTCTTTGCAAAAACACAGAAATTGTATGAGCTATGTGTAAGCTCTCCTAAGAGAAAGGAACAAAATAAACACAACATGCTTGGTGTTACTACTGCTGTCTCCCTCAAGCAAAGCTGTATTGTCTTTCTGCACCTCGCTGATTTCAAAGAGCTTCAACAAGGTGAAGAAATATTTCATGAATCAGGTAAAAAAAGAAAAACTTTAAGTCACTGTGTTCCACAGCCTTCTGTGAAACTGTGGGGTAATCAAGAGTGACAGAATCATTTAAATCTCATTTGAACGCTTTTTGGGGTTCCGGCCTGGTTTTCTGGTGACCTTTTTGTTCCCTCTCTCAATTGTCTTTGTGCCAGTGCCTCTGTAAAATGGTGGTTGTGGCTGGGGAAAGGTACTTCTGTCTAAAAGGTTGCAGGTCCAATTCCCAGGTGAAATAGCAAAACAATGTGATGTAAATTATGTAGTAAATTATAAATTTTAAATTATGTAATTTATGGACTTTATCACATATTACTGTACTCCAAATTGCAGTAAAAGGGGGGAAAAAAGATTCTGAAGTGAGGATTTGGCTTTGATGGGCCAAATATCTCAAATTGCAAGTGTAATTGTTTTGAAAAATGTGTGGTCCTGTACACATAATGTAATATTTCCCAAAAAGCTTGATCAATGACAGGGATATTGCTGAACACCCCATTTTTAAGGTGCTTCCAAGTTGCTTTTGGAATCTCACTGTTCTTATGTGAACAATGCATCAGACTTGTTTTGTTGATTCAAAGTGCTTCAGCAATAGTAATAAAAAAATACATACATTGTGGTGTATGTACTTTACACAAATGACCACAGAGATGCAGACACAATTAAAATGCATGAGAATGTATGAATAAATTCATGATATAAAGGCATATGTAACATTTAAAGTAAGATAAATTATACAATAATAAAATGACACAACATAAATAAGATAATAATCTAAAATAAGGTAATAAAAGTTTTTTAAAAATGGATTGAAATAAATATAAATGTGTCATTAAAAGATGTCATATCATATCAACAGCTTTGTAACACAGGCTTCGTGAAAGCTTGGCATTAATATTAAATGAACATTAAATTTAATATCTCTCTTAAATTCAGAGAGATATTAAATGTCTGTACTGACATAGCAGACAAAGTCTGTTGCTAGTATCCAGGGCCGTGTAGGCCAGACACCAAGCGTCAATAAGACTGCAGGGGCTAATGTGCCCTACCAACACAACAGTTCAAAAAGGCTTCCACCATTTCTCTGATAAGATGGGGAAAGATGACTGAGTGAATGAGAGAGAGAGAGAGAGAATCCTGACTGCATCACTTGTTTGTGCTGTTTTGCTCCACCGTGCAACAGTACAACGTGGGCGTGAAACTACAACACAGGATTCTGTCCTTTTTTTCCCCTTTTCAAAAAGAAGGAAGCTTAGGCAGCATCATGAGAGAGAGAGAGACGTTGGGGGGCTCTGAAGGCAACGTAAGAAGGGATTGGCACGCTGTTCGCCATGCGGCTGCTTCGCGTGTCATATAGAGTAGCCAGCTGCCAGCCGCCAGCGCACTGCTCAAGCATGGCAGAGCAGTTGCCATGGAGATGTGGGTCAGAGCACCCATGCGAAAGCCGCACCCTGAGGATTTTTGGGTCTGGCGTCGCAGTGAAGGCTGCCCGGGGAGCAGGCCCGGCGGTGAGACTCCGTGAGAGAACGCGGAATCTGGGTCAGTGGGATTCTCCAGTGCAACGAGGAGGTCTGTGTCAGTGCCCAACTCCATACTAATGCCCATGGTTTTGGACTGAGATGTTCAACAAGTACATATGGGTGTAATGTTCAGGTGTCCACATACTCTTGGAAATGTAGTGCAACTCACAAGGCAGAGAGGGTTGCACATTATTTAGGTGTTTTAATCACCCTTTTCAAAAAAAAAAAAAAAAAAAGGTTTTCTCCAGTTTTGAATCCCCAATCTGCCACAGAGGTTCAGAATGATCTGAATAAGTTTAGAATGTTCCAATTTTTATTTTTTTATTTTTACCATTTTCTGAATCTCTGTTGTGACAACCAAGTAGTGAGAAATTGTCCCATCACTGTTACTTTTTTGTAAAAGCAAAGTGTAGATCTGTGTCCTCGGCAGCATATTCGACCATCCACCTCTGATCTCCACAGTCCACTAGTTTGACTGGACTGGAGGACAACACTTCACGCACAGCTGGTACTTCAAGACAATCATGGAATAATGTACAGTTCCAAGAATTATAATTTGTCATAAGGAATGTTTCCATTAATGGAAAAACTTGGATAGGTTACCCATATTCCCCTCTACAATGACATGAGCCAGTGCTTTTGCTCATGACTTTAACATAAAACATCTGTACTGACCTTTGTCAAAATGTGTTTTGAATAAAGTCACAAGCTAGAAGAATTTAGTTATTGCTGAAAGAGCAAAAAAAATATCATAAAGCATACTTCCAATTATGGAAAAAGCTGGATAGACATAATCCATAACCCACCCCCATCAATGACATAAGCCATTCCTTTTGCTCGTGACTTTATTTTGTGGCCTTGTTCAAAACATGTTTTGAATAAAGCCATGAGCTAGAAGAATTTTGTTATTGTTGAATATGAGTGGTGCTACCCATCATTTTTCTCTTCATATCCAGTTCATTCAGCTTCTTCTCTTTTCTAACACAGCAAAGGGATCTACTTGTTGCACGCTAGCACATAAATGACTAGATTTAAAACACAACGGATCAATTTTGTCCATTGACACTTAGTAAGCATGAACAACTCATCATCTTTCATGCCTGTGCTTTCAATTATTTATATAATTTAAACCAAACTGTGAATGATTAGCTGTGTAGACAGACATTTTCTCCTCATTCTGTAAGCAAGAGTAAAATATCCAACATTGGAGATGTGTATGATGCTGCTTTGTACACTTCGTTCTATTCATTAATTTAAAAAAGAAAATGTCCATTTTTAATTAATTAATAGAACAAAGTGTACAAAGAAGCGTCATACCCATCTTTAGTTTTGGATATTGCTTACGGAATGAGGAGAAAATGCAAGTCTACACAGCTAATCATTTAATTTACAATTAATGTGTATGTAAAGCCTAGTTCCAAGCTCACACAAGAATCTGGCCTCTCCTTCAACCACCTGGGAGCTGTGATCTTCTCCCAGAGATGCAGGTACAAAGTCACACAGGGGTAAAACTGGAGTAACATGCACATCCTAGTTGGGGGTTACAGTGACAGTGGAGGTCACTTGTTTTGAGTTTGACTGTTAAAATGTAAAGAGATACTGAAGACATAGCACAAATGTTTGAGCCCATTCAGAAAAATAGATCATTAACAGTTGCAAACCATCTGGCCCATTCCCAGGACTTAATGCATGTGGAAATACTCACAATCTTTGCAAACAGTCTCACCCATATTGACCAAAAATACTGTTTTGAAGCTGGCGCTGTTTGTTGACTGTAACTTTGGATTGGAAATATAGAGGCACAGATGCAATTTGAACACAATGCACTCAGTCCTTGACCAATTTACAGGGGAATTCTGGCCAATATGCAAAATTTGATGATATATAACATTGATTTTTTTTTAAACCTCTCTGTGCTAATAGGGCACGTCTTCTGCATTAATTATGCCCCATTTGCCACAGATCCCTGTAATAAATCTTAAAATGTGAAAGCACTTTTAAAATTCAAATGTGTGTGTGTTTTATTTGTTAAAATATGAAGGAAATATTAATTTAGGAGTTTCTTCCTACATTAAATGTATCACTCTGCTTTGCTTAGGACAGAAATTGGCATTTCCATCAATGAACATTAGGAACAGCAAATCACAGTTTGAGGAAGTCAAGCTGGTGGGAAGAGGTGGTCTCACCCTTTGGTACATTTTCTTGTCAAGTAAAAGGAATGAACAGGAATGGTCTCTGATTCAAATGCCAGTGGTTGAAGATGCTTATATACTGTCAATCACTGACTCATAAGTCCAATTCATAAGGCTTTAGCCTCAATAGTAAAACATTACAGTAGCTTCAAACCAGCAAACCCAATCCCAACATTTTGAGGATAAATGACTAAAAGCATCACCAAAGCAAAACAAATTCCTTGTAGGTGAAAACCTACTTGGCAATAAAACCTGATTCTGATTCTAAAAATATGCTGTGAGAAGCCACAAAAACTTAAATGAGCACCACAGCTGTTTTACCTTCTAATATGTAGTAACTATAGCTACTGTTTTTGTTTGCAACATGGCCTTAAATGGAACCCAGTTGTGTGTGCAAGGAGAGGCATTTTAGCCAGTTTTTGATGACCTGATAGCTTTACTGTGGGAGGTATAGGACATTCAGGGGTTTTTTTTTTGGTTAAACTTTATAGCAAGACAATGCACAATAACTCCAAAGCTGTTTGCACAACGTTGTTGTTTCCAGAGACCATACATACGTCAAGATTAATTATGTAGCGTTAACTCACAATTCAGTTGGCACGAGCTCTAAGAAATTATTCTAACTGAAAATATTAAACAAAATCTTGTCTTGAAGAATAATCAGGTAATATAAAGACATCTCATGAGGCATTATGTTGCTATACAAGCTACTTGAGTTGCTTTCAGTGTATTTTCAGAAATTTCTCTAAATAGCTAAAACATCCTTCACACACAGAAACTGCCTCATCCAATCGAAAACTTACACCAAAACATTCTCTTCATTTACTTCGCTCAAGAATACAGCAGACCACCTGGGAACTTAAGCTTCAAACCCAGTTAGGCTATAAGTCCAGTTCCAAAACCAATGTTCTGCACCGTTGTTCCTATATTGTTGTCAGATGGAAAATTGGCCTTTAATACATGTTCGAATTAGACTTCGTTGCATGCGTTGGAATTATTTGTGGGTCCATGTGAGAACTTAGAGATAGTCTACAAACACACAGTTTAGGAAAGTATGCCCAACAACAATAATCATACTTCCAAAATAATTGGAACCGGTCCGTGGCACGAATTAAGATTCCTTGAGGCCTGTTCCATGGTCCAGCTGCTTCTTTGTGCTGGATTTGTCGCCAGGAAATATAACTACAGATAAATTCCATTAACACCAAGAACATTGTATATGATGCATGTAAAACGCAAACTGCATGCATGGAATATAATCGTTGTAGGGCTATGAGGAACACAGAATTAATTTGTATCATTCTAACCAACGTAACGATTTGCTGTTGTCTTTTATTCCGTCAACTGATCATTCAATTGAATTGTGTTGCCGGGCAAGTTAATTTTCCCAGGTTTGTACAATCTTCTATGTCCATTGTTCACGCCCTTTCTAAGCCTCGCCCTCTTTCGGTGTGAGTTTTTATTGGCTAGATCCGTCTGTGAATGTCGTCATCGGGTACGAATGCCCATTCATCTGTGGACTTGGGCGTTGTACTCCGCATCTTATTAGTGGCGAGGGAAATTTCTCCATTTTCCACACAAACTATACAGCCACAATTCTGGAATTTTTATTACTCTTTACCCGGTATATTTAGCAATTTGTCCACTTTTGCTTATTTCAGTTGGATCTTGCTTGCATTCACAGAAAGACTTTGAAAGGTCTTTTAGTGTATTTGCTAAAAGGATAGAAACGTGTAGTCTTTGTTCATCTGCTGGAACGGTTGAGTTTCTTTGTTGGAACGAAAGCATGGGGGCACAATTCTCCAAGACCGCTGCAAAAGGCGAAGTCGTCGCCGAAAAGCCGGGAGAGGCTGCGGCTTCAACCTCAAAGACAAATGGACAGGTGAAAGCTTTTAAATATTGTTTAATTGGGTTGTTCTGAAGAATTTGCACAGGTTACGCTCACAACGCAATACTGTCTGTGTTCTATAGCAAACGAACACGGGTTTCTTGTGAAGCGCACAAAGGTGGCTCACGTTACTTAATTTTGTCAAGCAACAGCAAACTTAAATTGGTTATTGCAGGTTTCATGATTGACAGATCAAACATTTTTAATTAAGTTCAGTAATGACTTCTTTTGGTGGAAAGGGGGGTAATCTGGAATATTAATTTCCCTTCCCTAGTTCTGCATGCCCCCCTCCTGTGTTCTAATAACCAATGGGTTTTCAATTGGCAACCTCTTTTGGTGTGATCCTAAATTAGTGCAGTTCTCTTTAGAGGTTTGTACATCTCAGTTGGAGTTTTGTGCATCTTTTTTGTAAGTAGCCCACTGATTATGAAAAAACCCATCCCATACTTGTACATTTGCGAGAGCATTGGTGAGCTAGAATGGAGTGGCAGAAGGTGCACGTAGCGCACAACTGCAACAATGGCTTGCCAGTCTAGTTTACCACGCCTTTGTTCCAGATACTGTACCGGAGGGATGCTTTGTGGCACTTGGTTATAATGTAATCTCAAAACGAGCCGCCTTTTTGAGGCACTTTAGTTTGAAGTTTGAAAAAGCATTCATTAAAAAATAAATGTCCCTTAATTCCAGAACCGTGGGCCGCCACCGGACCAGACGGTAGTACGTGATCTTTCGACGTCGATTTATTTATTTTAACGAGCATCTGTGTCGACGGCGCTTTTTTGGTAGTAAGAGGGAGCATAGGCTGCGACAGATCGCCCCTAGTGGCATTTCAGAAATTAGCATGTTGGATTTACGGGGTCGTAATCGCCGAGCTCAGGAGAGCGGCAAAAGTGTTGGGTGAATCAGAAGGTGTGCTAAAACTAAACCTTCCAATCAGAAGTCTCATTTTAGCTTATAACAATGATTCTTTTTAATATTTTTTTTTGTGAAGTAGGCGGTAGTGCTGAATTGAAACAAGTTTTACTAAATTGTGCATTTCAGATCACAAATTTTACTTTGTGATTATTTAAAACGGACCACGGAATGTGATTGCATACTCGGAGCTAAAATTGAGATTTGGAGCAGGCCTAATGCAGGGGTCTTCAACCCTGCCCCAGGGTGGCAAGTGTCTGCTGGTTTTTATTGTTACTCAGTACTTAATTGGTCGAAGTCATTCTTTCTTCATGATTTCTCCTGTCTAAATTAGAAATGCATTTAAAAAGAGTGATCTTACCAGCAGTCCCTATTCCTCTAAACATCCAGGGTTAGGTACTTTCACCATTCTAATCCAACGCTTTGTCTCGGAATCAACCATTTCAGTAAAATAACAGGCATTAAATATAACATGAGTATGTGCCTCCCTTAGCAGGGGTTTTGAATGGCTGTGTGGGGACGAGCTCCCATGTTTAATACTGTGTATGTGATGCACTTTTTGACACTAAACTTGCTTTTTAAGGAAATATAGCTGCTTGGTTTTGCACCAATGCATGTGCTTTACATCAGTCTGTTTTAACCCTAATCCTTGGGTTGGTAAACCAACCTAGCCTATGACTACTACATTTAACCAGTTTAGAGAGCGCATCAGTTTAAGACACATGAATGAGGTAGTGGGTCACCAACAATGCAACAATTTATGAAATTAGTGGGACGTATAAATCTGTTAATCCAGCATCCTGGCTGGTCATTGAACTTTTATCCAAAATGGCTGCCACATTACCCTGGGTAACTAACATTTGGAAACAGGGCTGTCACAATCATTAAATTGAGTGACGATAAATTCACAAATGATTGTGATTAACAATAGTTTTTATATTCAATTTATAGTACAAGCCCATTTAAATCTGTAATGCATATTTTATGGAGCGCCATTTATTGACTATGCACATACTTAAAAAAACTCTACTTTGGCACACTTAAACTTAACATGCTGTACTTAAATTGTCGTGTCGCAGAGAATTTTCTCTTGGTTATTGCCATTTGGAAAATGTTTCCCCTGGCAACTCATGCTACTTGTCAAATGTTTGCAGCATTGGCTTAATCGCTGGTTTTTCAACTATTGTAGGGCCACATTTCGTTCACTGTCACATTACATTAAGAAAATGTGCACCATTTGGGGCCAACTTGTTCATATTTCAACACCCGACTGCTTATGCAATGCCCAATTGCCGTGATGGGCCTGAAGTAAATGCTGTTAGGACTCAAAGTTCGGCGAATTGTTTTGGGTGGTGGATTCATGAGTGGTTCCTGAGGTTTGCTATTGGCACCTTACTGCTACTCGCCCCATCCGAGTTATTGGGCTCTCCTCTTTCATTACTGAAATGTGTCAAGATGGGTGCATTTGTATTTGGAGTTGGAGTTAAATGCATGTTGTTCAGTTAAATAGTCTGCCTACATCAAAATTATATGGTCGTCAGCAAAATGGTAGAGCGTCCTAAACCTCGGAGTGTGCTCACCCTCTGAAATGATAGTTTATCCCTCTGCTCTCTTGCTGCGCATAGATTTCAAATGGCTTGAGCTGAAACTCTTGTAGGCCACACCTAACATGGAAAAACATTGTGGAAGGCAGTTCATTAATGAGCTTGAATTTAATTATAAATATTAATATGCAATGGAGAGCACAACTTGAAAATAAAACGCTGCTCATGAAATTAAACGTATGCAAATTATTCGCGGTTGGCTCAGATAATCATGATAATACAATCATGACTGCTCTAGACAGTAATCCCTCTGGGTACCATTTTCTATTTACAGATGGCATGAGGTTGACTGATAGATGAATCAGTTAGCTGTTTTTTATAATGCTGAACAGTTGCAGTGCTAATTGCTAAAAATGCTTAGCTTGCATAGTGGGTAGCACATCCTAATTCATTAGGAATGGGGACTTCACTCTTGCATATTTTTTTTTTTTTTTTTTTTGGCCAAAGGACTTGCAACAATAACATTGGCTGGAAAGTATTCATCATATCGCACATCATGCTCTGAAGGCTTTTAGCTGAAATGTCAATGCCTTGTTACTTCTAAGGTACTGGGGCAGTGGTCTACAACCCTGGTTCTGGGGAGCTGCAGAGTCTGATTTTTTTGTGATTTGGCACTTTTTGATCAATTAAAGTGGCTGATTACGCAGGTAACTCCTCAACTGGCTTCATGGGTCTGATTTATTGGCTGATTTGGAAGTGAAAAGTAGCCTAACTAGCATACCACAGGGCCCTTTTTCTCAAAGCGGGGCTACGGAGTTGGCATGATAAACTGTGCTGAGTAAAACCTCCCAAATTGTGTACGAGGACTGAAGTAAAGCGGTTCTGGGTTTTTTTTTTTCAGTGCGGTTATCCAGGTAACCCTGGAATTCTGCTTCATGAAATGTCCCCCAGCTCTCCAGGATGGGATATGGACCTCGGAGAGATGAGAGAATTAGGATGGGGGCACAATCAATCTAACTTCACTGCACCCAGGAAAACATTCAAAGTAGCTGTTCATGTTTTAAAAAAAAAATATTCATTGTATAAACCTGACAGTTGTAGTTTCAATATTTTTGATTTTACATTCTTCAAAACCTCAGTGAAAATGTGTTTGCTTAGCTAGCTAGTTCAAATGATTTTGCAGCCCCTGACCCCCCTCCCCCCTTTTGGGAAACATGATTGAGCATCCTTCTAATGCTTCAGGCTCTATTTTCACTTATTAACATGTTTGTTTGTCTTTACAAAAGGATAATACGATTGTGCTTGCTGCTTCACCTTGTACATCTCATTGCTTTGCTGTAACTTGAGTCATTCTTAGATTTGTTTGATCGGCAGCCAGTGTTTACGACTGAAGAAAGCATAAATGGGGGAAATTGTCCTGAAATGCATTGGCATATTTGCATATGCTTATTAAACTGTTACATAGTTGTACATGCAGCTGCCTCTTAGTTTGAAGGGGTTCTTAGAATTTACTCACTCAACACAATGTAATTTGCCAATAGTTGTGGCTGTGTGGGCTCATGTTCTAGAGTTGGCAAGTGATGGTTGGCACTAGAAAGCTAGTCTACTGGCTGCCTGCTTGCTACAAGGCTAGTATTATCTGTGTGCCTCTTGTGGTAAACTAGGCAAAAGTCCCAACAGGGTTCTTTCGTTTTGACTGTCGAAGTATGGCTCAGTTCACCAGTTCTAAGCAAATTTGTGGTACTGCAATTGAGTGCTATTGTAAAGCTCAATTTGTTGTGTGTAGTCTGCATGAGCCTACACACTTAGTTTTTCAGCACTGCTTTGATCCGCTCCCATGTCATGATGGTTTGCAAATGTCACTAGTGCTCTGCACGTGGTATTTCCGCTTGTAAGACTTATTCTCGTCACGTTCACATTAATTTCCGTGGACATATTGAGTAATCTATTGAACTGCATTTCTGGTCTCTTCTGGTTGACATCCTGTCATGGTAGGGATTGTGATTTTTATTTATTTTTTCAATTTCACAGATTGAGTAGTCAAATGTACTCCAAGTCAGATTCCTAACATGGGGAAGAATGTCATTAGAACGCATCTTGGCTGGGCGGCACCACTCATTGTAGCCTATAGAAAATGCATGCTCACAATGCACCTCAGTCCCCAAGTTTTTCCATCTTAATGCTTGGCCTATTATGTCAAAGTGGTTTGTTTGAGATGACAAACAAATACTACAGCTTGGCTGAATACTGTATTCTGATTGGCTGGGACGTGTGCATTATTTTTCCATAGATGCAAGGCTGTGAAGTGGCACCTGCAGAAGTTCAATCACTGTCTTAACTGGTCTGACTTGGTAAATAAAGTTAGAAATTTCTAAGAGCAAGCCACAAATTACAATATTAAACTTACAACATTGTCAGCTTGATCTCCATAATGACTGTAGAGGGTAGAGTCTACTACTATAGTCTATCAATCTATTACTTGTACCCATCCCTACTAAACAGCTGATGAAACCTTTTGGTGCTAAGCCATGCTGGACCCTATGGAGCAGGAACCTGGCAGGGAGCTAGCTTGGTTTCTCATTGCCAGGCTGGAAATGGCACTCGGGGTCTAGCAGGTTGAACCATTCCGGATTTTACCGGAAGCAGGTTAAAACAAATGGGCAGTCTATTCTGCTGGCCAGGGACCCAGAATCATCCCAAATGCATTTGCAAATGCCATTAATGTCCTATCTTGCAATAACTGGTTAAAATGAGCAGTGTGTGATGGGTGTGAATTCAGGATTGCAGAGGTCTTATGTTACTGGGATATTTCACCAATAGATTTAAGCTAATTATAATGATTGGGGAACTGGGCTTATAACTTGATGTGATGTTTGATTCCCAGGTATGACACTGCTATTGTACCCTTGAGTATACTCCCAACTGTGTAAATGGGTATTATGCTACAATGTTTATTATAATATGATATTGTATTTAAACAAAATTTCCTGTGTCAAAACACATTCAGTGGTCAAACTGCATGCTTTGACTGCATTGCACATATTCTGTCAAAATTGCCTTGGTCTTCATTCCAACTTGTTTTGCCATATAGCCTAAGCCGAATTAAGAGATTTTTACTAATAGAAACCATTTTACCTGGAAAAGAAGTCCACACATTCAGCCCAGGTATGGCTCAGGTGCTACAAAAACAAAAATGGATAAATAATGAAGGAGGAACTTGGCACCCTGAGTAGGCTATATTGCAAATCTAGTTTAATGGTTTATAGGGGCGATATAGCTCAGGAGGTAAGACCGATTGTCTGGCAGTCGGAGGGTTGCCGGTTCAAACCCCGCCCTGGGCATGTCGAAGTGTCCTTGAGCAAGACACCTAACCCCTAACCTCTAACTGCTCTGGCGAATGAGAGGCATCAATTGTAAAGCGCTTTGGATAAAAGCGCTATATAAATGCAGTCCATTTACCATTTACCTGGCTTCTGTGTAAAATTGTATGGTGATTCGCCAACCTTTCCAAAGGTACTCAGGAACTGATAGCCTGCTCTGTTTGAGAACAATTGTCTAGTGGTACTTTTCAGCAAGTCCTGCTAGATAGATATTTAAGTGGATTGTTTTGATAATTTTTGCATAAATAAGAATTTGCAGTTAATTAAAACGAGCATAACTGTCAGTTGTGGTCAAAAGAAGAAATGGAATTTGTGGCATTTAGTTGCCCCTGTTGGTTTTCATTGTATATGATTGGTCTGATCAGAGAAACTCTGGATGGATTGATAACTGTCTAGTGTAAATTGATAAGCGTGTTTTGATTTTTGGGTGGCAATTGTTGGTTATTTGCTAAAAGGGAAGCAAAAATAAAAGGGTTTGAATTTCCCCATCCCTCCTGTTTTCTTGTTTGTAAAGCTTGCACTCATGGATGTTGTTTAGTTTGGCACTAATTATGAGTTTTTGTTCTCCACAGTAGAGGGTAGATTGGGAAGATGGGCTAGTAAATTTAGGCCCAGTCAAGTACTTGCGAGTAGCAGCCTTCCTCCCTTTTTCATTTCAATTATATGAAATGACTTCTGACCGTTCCATTAATTCCAAGGTTTTTCCTGTTGATTTTCCCTGCCCGTCCTCTGTAGTTCTGTGGAAAAAAGGGTGGGGATTCAGCTCTCAAAATGCTATTGGTTTATTTAATGACCAATTTGGCAGCAGGCTTATTTTGTTAGGGTTTCCTGAAAACAACGCCGGTCGTATGTATTTTCTAATATTTTTACCTTGGTCTCAGGTTCAATAATTGCTGCCTATTCCGAAATGACATGGTCGACTTCAATTTGTCTATGCCTTAGAAATTGGCTCCATTTTTGGCCAATCTCATTGGTAGAGTACTGCTAATTTTGAATTTAAATGAATGACCCATTCCCCCCACCCCTTATTCACAATGTAATCACCTGTGTGATTCACCAAACGGGGAGAAGGACATGGCCTGTAAGAGTTTAATTTTAGTTGGATTTTTTTAAATGGATGGGTTTTGTATCAAGCAGAAGTGGAGACTACAATATGTGTGCTTTTAATCAGGTGAAATTGTGGCAGCTGTCCAGCTAAACTAACTTTACATTGTCTAGAGTTTGTTCTGAGGAGCTGAGATTTTAAAAGGCGAGCATGTATGGAACCAAGTAAGATTCAGGGTGAGAAAATGAAAGGCATGAAAACTGGTTGCGTTGGAGGTATGAGCAATTGTGCTGCTTTTCCTTGTGTAATTTTATGTGGGGCATAAATGTGTGCTATGACTTTGATAGGAGCTTGTTATAGCTCTTACCTGATTGTATTATGGCAGAGCTGTATACAGGGTGATTGCCATTGCCTTTTCTGTTTTAGAAATGCGTAACTCTTGATTGGTAAAGCCATTTCATGGATTGTTTGTGATTCTGCAGGAAAACGGCCATGTGAAAGCCAACGGGGACTCCTCCCCTGCCACGGAGGAAGCGGGCCAGGACGGGGCGCAGGCCAATGGGAGCGCTCCGGCCGAGGAGGGAGTAGGGCAGTCTGCGGCGGCCCCCGCAGAGGAGGGCACGGAGGGCGCGAAGGCGAGCGGCGAGGCTGCCGCCCCCGCTGCCGAGGGTGAGACTTCAGCCAAGCCCGAAGACGAGGCAGCGGCCTCTGACGGCGACAAAAAGAAAAAGAAGCGCTTCTCCTTCAAGAAGCCCTTCAAGCTCAGTGGCTTCTCTTTCAAGAAGACCAAGAAGGAGGAAGCTGAGAACGAGGGCGGGGAGGAGGGCAAGGGGGAGGAAGAGAAGGGGGCCGAGGAAGAGGCGGCGGCAGCGGCTCCTGAGGCCGAGGCCACGGCAGAGGCGGCGGCGGAGAAGCCAGTGGGCGAGGAGACGAAAGCGAACGGTGCCGCCACAGACGAGCCCGCCGCCGAGCCAAAAGCTGCCGAGCAGGAAGCGGCCGCTAAGGAGGATCCCGCGCCCTCAACGGAAGAGACCGCAGCCAGCCCAGAGGCAGCCCCCAGCGCAGAGTGAGCAGATGGGCCCTCCCCCTGAACAAGACGAAGGAAACGGAAAAAACGGAAAATGAAAACCGATAATCAAAGAACTGTTCGTTCCCTGCTTGTACGTTGGCGTTGTGCCAGGTGCTGTTTTTTTTTTTTTTTTTTTTTTTTAAACTTATGTACAAGCCGGGGAAATTTTAAAGTTGTTTTGACCGCCCCCACCCCTTCCAAAACACCCCAGTTTGTATCCAGTGTTACTACCATTCCGATTGGTGGAGGTGTGGACGGCTTGGATGAGTACTACAAGAAAAAAATAATTGCGTCCTTGTTCTGCCGTGTACCTTTTTGCATCAGTATTGTTTTTTTGTGTGCATATTTAGAATTTTATACGTGTAAAAATTAAATGTACGGACGTGCCTACAGTTACAGAGGTCGGCAGAAAGTTGAAATGTGTAAATGTGTGGGCTGCATATCAATTTCAGGTGGCATACCTTTTGCCAGGGAATCCACCACACTGATGGGTAATGCAGTCTTAAACGGGAAATGAAGTCATCTATGTAAAGTGCACCATATGGTGAATGACACTGGGTCATCAGTGATACGGGGAGACCATAACCTTTCCCTTGAAGAACTAGCTTTAGAAAGAATTTAAATTGTAGGAGCTTTTCACTTCTCTCATTATCTGTACTTTTCAGTGATTATGTAGAAATGCAAGTTTGTATAGGCTTTGTTTATTGCTGGTTTTATGACCTTAATAAAGTGTAAGTACAAGTATGTATGACCGGCAGGGTGTTTTTAACTGTGACTATTGTACAAATCTTGATCTCAAAGCACACGAGGTTTGTCTTTCCACAACACTCGATTTGATGAGTTTTAAAAAAAATAAAGTATTCCTGAAATCTTTGAAGCAATTCTGAGCTCAAACTAAGCTGTGATAAGTGGAACAACCTTGGCATACTGTGCTATGTTTTAATTACAGCAGACAGTACTTTACAGTTTGAAGAACATGCATTGTTTGTGTAGCATCTTGTCTTTGTTTCTTTTGTAAATACTGGAGAGGCTTTGACCAATTTGACTTAGAGTTTGAATGTAACTTTGCTTACAAAATTGCTATTAAACTCCTGCTGGAAGTGTTCGAATTTTCTGTGAGCACTCAAAGCAAAAATAAATGTGAATAAACTGATCATGCACCGTTTCTTTTTTAACATTTTTTTAAAATCTGCATCAAGCAGTAGTACCTAACCTTGGATGTTGTGTATTAAGCTATTTGCGTAGTATTTTGCAATGTTTACAGTTCACAAACCGGTCACCAAAAGATTTGTTTCTCCCCTTCAAAATGCTTTGCATTTTTCATGCAAACTGGAAAGCCCATAATTACCATAATAGATGAGCGGGAAAAATATATTTTGGGCCAAACTGTAGCAATGGGGAAATGTTTCATGAAAACAGATGAGTGGACCCCAACATGCCTTCATTGACTCACTGGTTTGAACTTGTGTGGCAGAGCCATTATCCACAGCTCATTGTAGCTCCACCCATTGAGGTTTCCTGAAGCCCCTACATGTCTTCACTAAGATGCCTGAGAAAACACAGAATCATAAGCTGCATCCGCAAGTGCTAAACCTCACTTTCCTTGAGTGACTGTAGGTGCTAAATATCTTCCAAATGTACAAGAGGCATTTGTAGTATTTTCTTTCCAGCCTCCATGTCATTGCCAGAGATGGCATGATGTGTGTGATTGTGTGCTGTTTATGTGAATAGTAGCTGGAGTTTTTATAATTACAATACTTTCACAAACTGCTTCTTTCAAAATACTAGCAATTTTATGAGAGGCAGAATGCCTTTGTTCTGTAAGTCATTTTATGATATTTCAGCATACATGCACTGGCTACAGAATAACCTCTGATTGGATTTGCATTTGACCAAAATCGATGCACTGTTTCAAAATTGAAATGACTGGGAAGACTGTTTAAACACAGCACCACAGCAGAATTGACTTGGTATTCACCAGCCAGATCATAATATACTTATAGTATATACTAACTTTATTGTCCATTTTCAGTTAAATTAATTTTGCTGCTGTAGGTCAGCATTACAAAGCACATATACAATAGTCATTAAGAGGACACGTACAGTATACATTATATAATTTCCTTGGACTTGTGTAACGTGTATACTTAGTTTACATTGTACTGTCGCCTTGAACCATATACTACCCCATGCCATTATGGTTCTCAAACTGGGTTCCTGGGGGTCGCTGTACACTTTTGTTACAACCAGATCTTAAAGTTGTTGAAAACAGATGTTTGAGTTCATTCAGAATGTTTCCCTGAAGAATATCGTAATCGCATGCTTGTTTAGCTTAGTGCAATTCCAAGGTTGTGGGTTCAATCGGGGAGCACTACCATAGCACTGTTCAAATGTTGATTTAATTTCAGTGACTAGGTGTCATCATTCAGCAGTTTAAATTTCATGCATTTTATCTTTCAGTCTGTCATTTCAACAATTTAAATGAACTTGTTTCTAAAGGAATAAGACAAAGGGCTCAGGAGTGGTTTGAGACTATAGGGAAAGATGCCCCATCGGTGGGAGAGGTAAACAAAGAACAGGAATAGGGAGATAAAGAACAGCTATGGGTGGAAGACAAATACAGATTGGGAATAGAAAAATATGACCCTGCCAAGAGTTTCCAATGGCAGCATAACCACAAGGACAGAGATAGAGAATCCACAAGGTAAGAAGCCTACTCATCCTCAAGAGCCTGTGTGAAAATGGGGTCCCAGCTGTTAATAGGTTACAGAAATAAAATGTATTGCTCCATAATACACTGCGCCTGCATGCTTCATGCCTTTCCAGCTCCACTGTAAAGGTACGTTTTTAATCTAGACTTAAAAACTGAGATTGTCTGATTCCTTTAAAGAGTTTGGAAGGTTAGTCAATTGTAGAAGAGTTCCATAAGAAAAGGCCCTATCGTCTGTTCTTTGAAATTCTCAGGACAACTAGATAACCTGCATTTTGAAAATGAAATGGACTTGTAAGGTAGAAGTATGTCTGACACACATGGATACTAGTCCATGCATTGTATTGAAAGTTTAAAGCAGAACCATCTAAGCAGCCCTATACTTAATGGGTTGCTAATGAAGCGATGCAAGAACTGGGGCTAGTTCATACTTTCATACTTTTTTGTTCTAGTCAAAACATGAGCAGCTGCATTCTGAACCAGCTGAAGGTCCTTTAATGAATTATTTTGCAAGTGGTAAAAGCTACTCCACATTTTAATATGGGCATCAAACCTGAAACCAGTCAAACGTGAGAGGTCAGTTTTTGGTCACCAAAGTCTTGAACAGCCATATTGGTACAACCTGTGCTATAGTGGTAAAAAAAGGGTGGGAATACTCTGGCCCTGCTTTCCAGTTGCAGTTGGCACATCGGCTGGGCCCACCTTTGTGTAGCCGGTTTACGCCACAGTGCAAAAATGAGCTGACTCTCTTTTAAGATTGACATCATTCATTCATTATTATTCACCTCAGGGCTGGCATCAGTCCCTTCTCCAGATCAATGGAGACACTTGGCAGGATCAATTCGTGTAATTTGTTTCCCATTAAATGGTTCAGTATCAATTCACTCAAATTCTGTCCCCTCTCACAACCAATTCCTTAATTCAACCTCTTTTCAGTATCAATTTCCTCAATTAAATGTCATCCATCTCCTGTATTTACATAGATAATACTAAAAATTATATATATATATATATATATATATATATATATATATATATATAGTATGAATATTGCAAGTATTCAATGACAGACAGCAGAATGATTTACAAAATCAATTTTGTTTCTTTATCGTTTTCTATGTTTCTGGCAATAGTAAAATTTTCACTTTAAAAAAGTGAAATTATCATTTGCATTATAAATAATAATCAGTAAAATTAGTTTGAATAGCCACTGAAACTAATGCAAACAAAAAAAGGTTTATTCACAGGTTTGCATGAAACAAAATAAACTACTGCAGAAGAACCAAACTACTGACCATTACCCATGGATGACAACAGCTGGGGAACTGAAAAGGTTTATGCAGTCTTATAAAGCTATATTCCAATTCATTAATTTAAGCCACTACTAGTAACATTTAAATGGTCTGATAAATAGCACTTATTTGTTTGTTCTTTCAAACCATGCTCATACATCACAAATGGAAGTACAATATCTAGCAAGCTACTTGGCTAGCGTAGCCAACAAGCTAGCACTGCCATCCTAACCTCCACTATGCAGTGCAGGTGAGAATATTGATTTCAACTAGATTGATTGAAGTCCAGTTGAAAGGAAAATATTCATTGTGGTGGTTATTTCTATAGCACTGGTCCCTGTGGGACGTCATATATCACCTTTGAGAAATATTACACGCTTGTTTTTTTTTTTTGCTTTTTATGAATATATTTTGATATGAAGGTTTCTCACTAGTTCATAAGCTCCTCCCCAGCAGGTATGTCAGCAACCAAGTCCATTAGTAAATGCAGTGCTGCTGTTTACTTAGGCATTGCCTCTTTAAGCAGGATTTTCCTCATTTGGGTTGGTGATTCGCAATGTGCAGTCGCCCTGAACAACGGTCTTGTGTAACAGCGAATCTGGGTTTGTTGGGTATAGAGAGTACTGCACCTTTCATAGGGCTTGTGAGACAGAAGAATTTAGGGGAACTGTAATAGTTTGCCACTCTTCGGAAAAACAAAAGTTTCTAGTGCAGCTGTGCTGGTGTGAGTAACATCCACAGATTTTAAATGAGTGAGTGCCAGTGGTGGGAAAAAAAGACCGACACCAGTCAATAGTTTATGTTTCTCCTTAGATCCTTTGTTCGTGTAATGGCATAAAGCCTGGAAGACATTTTCAGTTTTAAGTCCCTTTTGGAATTCTAAGTGGCTCACACGCATAAGACTGTCAAAAAATATGGACAAAGTTACTGTGACTGTGCAGTGGGGAAAAGGGGGGACCCTTATATGATCATGAAGTCTGGGTCATGCACTAAGCTCCTGAGCCACAGTGACATACAGTGATGCAAACGGTCCCTGATTTATATTAATAACTTAACAGATGGGGAGACATTAGACAAAGAACAAACACCAATTGCGACTACATGTTTTTGTGGAAAAATGACTGACTTTGTATTTTGACTGTTTTGGTACCATTGACTTGCACTGAAACGGATGGCTAAAAAACCTATACTGGAGCCAACCACATTGGCGCTAGTGAGCAACGCCTCTCAACAAGACCAGGAAGTCAGCCTCAAAAGCTAAGCCTGTAGCAGTAATAGAAGCATGAAAATTATTAATCTAGTTGACCCAATTGATTCCTGCCGCATAAGAATGATTTAATACAGTCTGATGTCCAATAATGTCCAATAGGATCTCATGACCAGCAGTGTTAAAAGCTACAGTTAAGTCAGTAAGTGCAAGTATAGGCATTGAGTACAGTACACAATCATTTACAACCTTGACTAGTGCTGTTTCAATATCATCATTTGATATAAATCCTGACTGGATAGTTTCAGAAATATGGTTTGAATTAAGATAGGTACGGAGTTGCTTAGCAACAGCTTTTTCTAGAATTTTTCTAAGGAAAAAGAGGTCTGTGGTAGGTCTATTTTTAAAGAATATCAGTACTGACATAAGCTTTCCTCAGTCTCAGCTTAATAACAGCCACTTCCAGGGCAGCACACATTTTATTAATACAGAAATGCTAATGATTTTGAGCATATGCTGGCTTCGCCCAGGAAGAGGTTCTTTAGCCATTGAGTTGGAATCGGCTCTACCAAGCATGAGCTGGAACCTTGCGCCACTTTTGCTCTAATTTTCTTGTTTCAGGATGAGAGTTGTATTGTTTGGAGGACTATTCTTGTGATGGCATTTCATTATTAATCAATTGCTTTTGCTAAGTCAAGCTGTGCACATTCAAGTGCATATAAGAATGAGGAAAAATTACTTCCAGATTTTTAAGCTGAAGGAGAACTAATAAATAGCAGTCACTCCACCACCTCTGCATGATATATGTGAGTTATGAGTAGGGAAAGCCTGATAGTTGGATTTTCCAGTGATTCAGAATGAATATTGAGCATCATTCAGAAAACTTTTCTTAAATTCTACTGGACACCTGTCTATAAGAAAAAACATACATCTTTACATTTCTGGCCTCAGATTTGATTGACCCTCTCTGGAACCTGGTGTTATAATGGTGACTTTGATTTCAATTTAGCAGGATAGCCATGGGGATTTGTCTGTTCCCAAACAGTGTCATTTTGCGAACTAAAACATTAAAACAAGAATTAAAATATTTCTAAGCTTTTACTACATGCTTCTTATTGGGAAAAAAAGAACACAAAAATTAAATTGATGTCTAGTAAGCCCTAGTAATTGAGGTCTAGTAATTTATTTAGTTAGTATTGCATAACACATAATTAATGTCTTTGTTTTCTTTCTTTTTCTGGTAACAACTTCCCTTGAAGTCAGCCCTGCTTATCTTTCTGAATTCTAGTTATCAGTCCACAGGATGATGTCAGTTGTTTTGCCACCCTTCTTTAAAGAATGTGCCTTTGCATCAGTGGTATGAAATAAAAGCAGAATATATTATACAATCCAAGCATCTTTCAAGAGTCTGGGTGTAAGCTATCTATCAGTTTTGAAAAGAAAAAACTCCCACACATTGTTATTATTCAAAACAAATAAATAAATAAATAATGAAAATAGAATGATTCATCATTGGTTTAACTGCATGTTCATCGGCACAAAGAAAAAGCATTCCTGCACTAAATGAAAACTTGATGATCAATTGCTTATTGATTCCCCTTTATAGACTCTGTCACAAAGTGCATTGAAACTGTGAAAAATACAGTCTTTTCAATACAAAATATTACATACATATATATATATATCAGTGGGCCCTATTCCGCAACACTGAAATAATGCGTTCTCTCTGAATGTTCTCTTTTCCCGATTTTGGCCAATATTATTCAGATTCTGAGCTTTTTTTCTCACCTCTTTAATGCAATTTGCTCAGACGTCCGCACTAAGTTTGTCAATTAAATACACACGTACACACCCATACCCATACACACATAGATACCACAAGTGAGAGTTTACCTTGACCACGTTGGCCAGAGCAACACCACCGGGCTTTGGGGTCTTTAAAATTAAAATTACTCCAATGCTGTAAAGGCTATCCTTTTCCTTCCATGACTCTCCTAAATATTTGGACTTAAAATAACTGCAATTTTAAAATGAGAAATCAATGAAATCAGTAAAACAAATGCAGACAGTTTTCTTCACAAAACCCCTCGCCACACAAAATGATGAATAATTGTGGATGCTGTAGTTGTATAAATGATAGGCTTAGAACTCTGCGGAGATAACGCCACCAACATATTTTGATTTAACTGAGTGGAATAGCAGGGTGGCACGGTGGAGTTTGCATATCCTCCCCGTGTCTGCATGGGTTTCCTCTGGGTACTCCGGTTTCCTCCCACAGTCCAAAGACATGCAGTAGGCTAATTGGAGACTCTAAATTGCCCATAGGTATGAGTGTGTGAGTGAATGGTACGTGTGCCCTGTGATAGATTGGCGGCCTGTCCAGGGTGTATTCCTGCCTCTCGCCCAATGCACACTGGGATAGGCTCCAGCACCCCCCGTGACCCTGCTCATGATAAGCGGGCATAGATAATGGATGGCTGGATGAATAAACTAGCTACATGACAACTGCAAGAAGAGTGATGGTGCATAGGCTATGTAAAAGCACACTGCAAGGAGAAAAGAGGGAGAAATGTGCTGAATAACAAAATAAATTACTTGCACTTTATATTTATTTAACTAAATTTATTCAGTAGTGTCCTTTATTTTGAGAAAATAGTTTTGCAATCTGTAGTTTTCAAAAGCCAACGAGCGTTTCATCCAAGCAACTGTTCAGTATAGGATGGGGACATTGTGTCTCCCCATCACACTATATTGCTCCCTGCTCATGAGCAGGAGATGGGGGAAGTGTAAGAGCATAATAGCTGAAGATGTATTCTACCCAGGGAAGATTTTCTATTTTTTCTTTATTTTATCTAAGCCTATGCAAATCAAACATACAGGTAAAGTGGGGACTCAACAAAGAGGGGAGAAAAAGTATTAACAAACAAAAAACAACAAAACGTTGCCTTACACCCTGTCGTTTTCCATATCATTAGGATCCCCATATCTCCATATCCCATATATGTGTATATTATCAGTTTATTCATTTCAACCGTTGAATGGCAGTGAAATATTTTTCTTTAGTTTATCATTGACTCACATTGTCCCCCATTTTCTTTCACAAATCTGAAATTCTTTTTGACAGGGAGGTGGTGACAAATCTCACCTAGAACATTTTCCAGGTCATTTAGCCCCCTCATGTGGTGAACAAAAACACTACCAACACAAAGGAAAAAACCTGTGACATCTTTAATACTAGTGGCTTCTCTTGTTCCATCTAAACAGTCCTCCAAAATTTGTTTCTGAAAACATTTGAGGTGAGAAATAGAACATGTGATTGCTTAATCTTGATTCATATTTGATCTGCAACACCTAGTTTGACAGCGTGATCGCTGTTTCATGAGCCAGGCGCGGTTAAGCTGTACAAATTCATCTGCGTAAAGAATACTTGGTGCAAATGAGATGGACACACCAACTCTACTAACCCCAGAAAGCAGTTTTCAAACTTGTGTAGTAGGCGGAGCCAGGATGAAACAGTGAGTGCAAATACTCTTTAATGCCTCATCCAAAAGACACCACTTTTGACAATGCAAAACCTCTAGTCCAGAGGGCCCACCAACGTCTCTACCAGTGGCATCTTTGTGTAACCAGGTGGTCTTCCATCTAAGCACCAACAAACCAAATGTTAATTTGCTTCAGTATATAGTCATGGATGATCAATTGCAGCGTGCTTACCTGGATTTTAAACCTCTAACCCACAGAACTGCATTAGAACTGGAACAGCTAATCAAATCTGTAAATGAAAGAATATCTGTTCCAGTTGTAATGCAGGTCTGTGGTCTACAGTTTTAAACCTGAATTTTAAATAAACTGACTGCAGTTGACCCTAGGGTGGTATGACTGTCTACTCTTACTCTTTCTTGGTTATCTTGGTCAGACAGCAACTTGGCATTTGACCTCAGTCAGCGCTCAAGGGTAGCACATAAATTCAGTCCATCCATCCATTATCTACACCTGCTAATTCCTGGTCAGGGTCATGGGAGGCACTTGAGCGAGAAGCAGAAACACACCCTGGACAGTTTGCTAGTCCATCGCAGGACCCACACACCATTCACTCACTCATTCACTCACTCACTCACACACTTATACCTAGTTGAAATTTAGACCCTCCAATTCATCTAACCTGCATGTCTTTGGACTGTGGGAGGAAACCATAGTACCCGGAGGAAACCCATTCAGACACAGGGAGAACATGCAAACAGTGATACTGTTAATAGTTATGGTACCAGCAGATGTCAGCAAAGTGCAAAAAGATAAATTAACCTGGAACATTTTGGCAGAGGTTGAGCATGAATATAAAACCAGAACAGTTTTTGGTTTGATATAGCCTAAAACATTCAAATTGTTTTTATAGTTTTCTGTCCGTAGTTTTGATTGCAAAGGCCAGCAAAACATTATCCCTGAGACTAAATTGTTGTTGTTTTTTTAAAAATACAGATTATCCCTGAAATCTAAAATGTAAAAGGTTGTGTAATTTCAATACAATCGTCTGTTATTTTAATACAGCCCCACTTCCAATGAGGAAATCCCTCTGTTTAAAAGACATGCAATTTGTGAATGTGTACCGAATAGTGAATGCAGATGTGTACAGTTAATGCAGCACCCTCCATATATCCTGCATATCCTCTGATTTGGGTAAAGTCAATGCTTCTTTTCACTCTGCAATCCACCAGCTGAGCTGACCAACCATTGTGCTAAATGACTCCCCCCCGTTTGGAAAATAAATGGCATGCTTTAAAACTCCAGGTGGCAAACTTAAGCAACCTGGTCAACTTGCTAGATAGCCCAATTAGCAAGCTAACCAGCCAGGTTGTCTAGTGAGCTAACTACCAGGTCCAGTCAGCCCAGGTAGTGGCATATTTTCCATGAAAAACCCTGATGACAGGCTATCCACCTTCCTTCGGCTTCATTATCTGTGGTACTAGTAGGCAGGCTCACATTTTGTTTTTGCAACACCCATTAGTTCAGTGGTAACCATCCCTGCTTCTTGAGATCTACCATCCTGTACGTTTTCACTCCAACCCTAAAAAAAGCAGACCCCATTCAATAGCCACAGATCTTGTGCAGCTGCTAATTAGTAGAATCAGGTGTACCAAATTAGAGTTGAAATTAAAACCTACAGGGTTGGTTACCATTGCATTAACTGAATCGTGTGCCTGAATTGGGTGCACCCAATCAGACTGCAGTGTGTTGTGTCAAGAAAAGGCATAGTCCACAGCTGTGGAAGCTTAAATTTGTAGAAGAAACACATTCCTTCCTTTGTTGCACAGAGCTTAGGTAAACCACGTGCAATTAATCCCTGTCTACTCTAAGACATTTGGTAAGAATGCACATGAACACATTTACAAAAATAATAATTTAATCCAGTCATAGAACATTGTCTAATCACATGTTTACAGTGTACATTTCAACCAATAAAACTGTCAGAGGTGTCACTAGGGGGGTGCGGGGGGTGCGGACCGTACCGTGTGACACCAAAATTACTGGCAAATTTTTTTGTGCACTGCTTTGTATAGCGATGATTTGAAACCGGTAATATCTCTGATGCCAGTTGATCAATTAGCGGTATTAATGTGATGAGGAGTGCTTTGTCATTTGAATGCATAACACGCAATTCCTCACGCCCACACCCACCAGCCCCCCACCCCCCCGTTCGACAACATCGGGTGCCACCAACAATCGACCACATCGGGTGCCACCAACAATCGACCACATCGGGTGTCCTCAACACTAGTGACGCCACTGAAAACTGGGACACCTTTTTGGTAACCTGCTGACACAGTGCTGTAAATTCTATAAACTGTAGGCAATTTTTAATGGGATGAATGATGTAATGCATTAAAATTAAAATTGTAAATTATGATGGTTCTTGCCACGACCATTTACTGTAAGTGTGTTCTGCCTTCTGGTACAATGTATTTTTATTTTTTGGTCATGTGAAAGCTTGCAAGCAATTCCTGTAGTTAGCCTTATCAAAGAATATCATATAGCCTACAACTTAATTTAATACAGAACAACCACACACCCAATTGATGCAAGTGTTTCATGGCCTGCCAAGCCTGCCAGTGAGAGTTAAATTCAGCCTGCGCTTTTTAAACACTGCACTCCCAAGTTTATCACTGGGGAGCAAAATCTGCGACCACATGCAGGGCGTATTTGCGCGCGCTCTTCCTGTGTTGGGGTCTGTGGGCTGGGGCGTCCCGCTGGAGCGGGTCCCGGAGTCTGTGGCTCCCGCCTCCGCCCAGAGCCACTGCCATCATGCAAAGAGAACATCCTGCATCACCCCCACCCTCCCCACCCCACCTCACCCCACCCTTAACTCAGACACACAAGCCTCACAGGGTGAAAATATCGCTGGTCTACACTTTTGCGGCTTGTGGCCTGCTCCCTCCCTAGCCCCCCGTCCCCTCCTTAAACAGACACTGCTCTGTCTGTGGTGTCTCTGAATTTCTGACCCTTTGCTGAAGACTTCATAACTCAATTCCCAACGCCAAAATTACTGCACCACTCATACCTGTACGTTAACCGCTCTGTAATGGAAACTCACCTACTCTAAATCCCATATTTATATCTATAGCTTAGTTTCTTCAGTTTCTTCCCAATTTAGGACACAAGCACAACAGGAGACCCTTAAAATAAATTCAGTCCAAATTCTTTCCTGGACATACGACTCGCCAGCCATATAAATTTCAATCACTTTTATATTTAAAATGTAGACACCGTTGGAAGCATGGAGACAACAGCAAAACAACCCAAGCTCCTAAACCGTTTGCTGCTTCTTACCAAGACTATAAACATATGGAAGACAGTCAAACACTGACCACTAAATTTTGGGCATCTCCTTGTATTGTGCTGTATTTTTTCCCTGTATTTTGGAAGACTAATTTTATACCATTTTGGAATGTAATGTCATTTGATTCTATTTTATGCTGTTATGTTAAGGCTTCAATGCCCAGCCGACAGAACCAAACAAGAAATGAAAATGTCCTCTTCTGACACAAAGCTTTCAGATGTTCTTCATACTTGGGAAACCTTCCAATAAACATTATACCTTCAGAAGGTCTAATTCATCCAAACAAAATTTGGGCTGAAATTGATTAACTATTCCTGTGTTTTGCCCTATATTTACAATGCTAGCTCTGAATGATATCTATGGAAGGATAGAACTGGCTTTAATGTGAATGACATGCCACCTTAATGTATATCTAATTTACTAAAGACACTTACTGCTTGTTCCAAATATGGTGTTGTTGTCATGTTTGAAAGACAGGGTGGAAGCTCATTCTTTAAGGTGATATGAACAGTGAAGGAGTGAGTAATGGTGGAGGGAGAGGGAGAAGGCAGGGAGAAAATGAGAGATGGGTGAAAAAGAAAATCAAAAGTGGGAAATCAGATTTTTAATCTCTGTTAAAAAATGGTTGGTTCCGCAGAATTTAATTGAACAACCAAGGGCTTTCAGAACTTCTCTTTTGGCTACAAGCCAAAAGAACTGGCATACAATATTCAAGACAAACATTACAATTACCACAATGCACAAGTGAAGACAATAATATATCGAGTGAAAGAGAGCTATGGAGTCTTATTGCCTACTCATAATCTCTGTTAATTAAACATGATGCACAATGAAATATGATAATATCTAACCACTGAGGTTTGTCTTCAAATTTTGAGCAAAAACAACCATGCCAAACTTGGTATTAAAAAACCAAGTCAAACCAAGTATTATATTTTTGTGATTCTTTTACAATGCTTGGTGAATGCCCAAAGATCACAACTTATATGAAATAACTGAAATAACAAAACAATGCCTCTGTTACATTGTCTGCAATCTGATGTCTTTAGAATGGGCCATGATATTTCTATGCTCTCAGCATTTTCTCAAAAATATTGCATCCCTGCCAAACAGTTTTCCATTCTTGTGGCAATTGCCCATGGTGGCAGGAAACCACAGTGCAAACAGATGCCACCTCAAGCAGAAAAAGTGAGCTGTGTGGTTGACTTGGCTCTATGTTTATTCCCTCTCTTGGCAGCCAGGGCACAAGAATGTCCAGTGCGGTTTCCACACCGTCACCCTCTCTGGTGCACACAGGCACTGAGGGATTGTGGGTAAACTGACGGCTTCTCATGCTGCTACACCACTATCCAGGACCATTCAAAGCTCCAGTAGTTAAATGAATGGAATTAAAATACACATTCATTAGGTAATGCTAGGATACTTCACTTCAGTGAAGCAGAACTATTCACAAACTTTATAGGCATCTTGGCTCTGGTTCTTGGGTTTGAAGAGTCTGCATGGCTTAAATGCTTAACTGAGATGGAAAAAAATACTGGCATCATATAAAATGTTTGTAATTTCTAATGAATACCATAAAAATATTCTGCTCATATGCAGAGCCTCGGGAAAGATAAAGATTTTATACAATCTGCTATTCACTTATAAAAAAAGTGTATTTTATTGTTTTAGACCACGAACCCCTAAATGGACCTGGATGGATTGGAATGCTGGCTGGTCATCAAAAACTCTGCAAGTATCTAAACTATCCTTAATCACATATCAAACGTTTCTGGGCAGGTGAAAACATACACTGAAACTGAAATATCAAAATATATACATAAATATATCCCCAGAAAAATAATTATCTTTTACCAGTGAATGACACAGATCAAGCTGTCTCATGTTTAGGAATGATAGTTTCCTTAATGCTATTTAAGCACATCCTAACTGCATGCCAGAAGGTATACCAGCATGTTTGCTTCTCCAGCTGAGTGGCTGAAGCTGAGCTGGCATGTGCTTGGTTAGTACTTTGATAGGAGACCTCTTTGGAAAAGTATTTGCAGCTGGAAGTGGTGCTGGTGGGCCAGTAGGGGGTGTTATTCTGGTTAATTAAGCCCCAATGCCAGGGCAGTGATGGGAATACTATGTTTCTGATGAGATGTTAAACTGGCTCGCTGTGGTCATTGAAGATCCCATGACACTTACCGTAATGAGTAGTAGGTTTCTTGATGTCCTGGTTAAATTCTCAGCCTGCCACCTAATCACTCCCCAGTTCAGTTGATGTGTGGTGAGCATTCTGTTGTTGAAATGGTTGCATTTCATCACCCAGGTAGGTGCTACACATTGGTGGTGCTTGAGGAGAGTTTCACCCTCATCACTGTAAAGTGTTAAAAAAAAAAAGTGCTAGAAAAATTCCAGCCATTACTATTACATTACATTATTACATTACATTCTCAGTGTTATTTACATTAGCTGATATGCTGGTTTGTCATTATTGGTGCAAATTCCCCATTTTACTTTGTGTGGTGGACTTTCTTTGCCTGAAGTGTCTCCATGTTATCCTTGAAATTAAACAATGTCAAGATATAGGCACAGCCAATTCAGTCTCTAAATCTTTTAGGGCTTCATTCCTATTGGCTGAGGCCGAGTTTACAAGTCAGTCTTTAATGCACAGAATCTTCCTTGTCTAATTAGGGCCTTCAAATAGTTCAAATAGGCTGCCTGTCTTTGTGTTATCATTGTTGCTGCTGTTTCTTTGAATTTGTTTTCCACTGCCTTCACTTGAGTAGATACTTAATAACCACAGCATAGTGAATGTGTGAAGTCTTTACAATACGCAAGTACTGAAGCTTCTTTTAAAATCAGTTGGCAATGAGTTTGAAGGATATAACCAGTTCAAAATAGCCTAATATTTAAAATTTTACAGCACGGTCTCTACTGTGGTTGAATTATTTTTATTTACAGCACTTCATCATGATGTCATAAAGCAATTTGGAAATCTAGGGCAGCAGAACTTTTTTTCTAGGACAGCAGAACCTGGACCACCCAGCAGCTGGTTTTGTAGGAAAAACACAAAACTATATTTTTGTTTGTGAAAATAATGAGGACTTAGCTGGGAAGATGTTTGCCTCTCACCCGATTCATGCTGGGATAGTCTCCAGCGCCCCCTCGTGACCCTGACCAGGATAAGCAGGTACAGATAATGGATGGATGGATGGATGGATGGAAGATGTCTGTATCTTGTAGGATGCAAATAAGCCCATGTATAAAAATCAAAAGAGCAATTGCCTCCATTGTAGCTTCAAATATTAGATATTAGAATGTGTTTCATGAGTGAACTATGATGGTGATCTAGTGGTCATTAAAATTATTTGTTCATTTTTTGTTTAATATTATAATCCACCTGCAAATATGATGTAGACCTTCAACCCTGATGAAGCCCATGCAAGGCTGCAATGTGTTGGTCCAGCACATTTGAAATGTTCTTGCAACATTTCAATAATGGCTTTTTAACTGTACCATTAAGAGTGCCTTGGATTCCTACTTGTTTGCCACTGGTACTTTTTCATAATTTTGACTTTTGACCAAACCCTTTTTGATGCATTGATATAGGCATGTCATTATTCTGAGATTTTACCAGCTATTTTCACTAAAAGAATTGAAGAAAAATCAATTTGTTCCGAAAATTATAAAGACTGCAATTAAAACTATTCATTTAAGTAATCTGAATATTCTTTCCCTTGTAAAACACTTTTGCTATGCATTATCTGTGTCAGTCCAGCCATTCTACACATTATCAGCCACTGCTAAATATAATTAGAATGAATGAATGTGTGCTGTTTGTTTATAAAAATATATGAATCATTTTGTGCTTGTCAATTTTGTATTGTGTTATGTTGTTATTTTTATTTCATTTGAGGTGGTTTACTGATGTTTGCTGGCTATTTTATTATTTTACCAAATCTGAAAGCTATTAGCTAGACCTTCCCAAAACTGGGCAAATGTTGCCAAACAAAAGAAAATATTTGTTTGCCACTAAAGCTAAATAGACCAGCCTGCAAAAGCATTTTTAGTGATAGAAGCAGGTTGCAATGACATACTATACTTTGTAATCTATTCTTTAGAATCCCACTGTTTGTTTCCATTGACAGGAGGTAGTTTGCAGTGAGAGTGACAGTATATTGCATTTATGGGAAGAGACAATTTGTACAACCATGACAAAAGCAGCATCCCCAAAATACAGAATAGGAATTCTAGTGCTGTGCTGTATATACAGTTTTCAAATAGAAGTTATAATGTTTATTCTTCATGTTAAAATAATTTTTGTGCCAGCTTCACTTCACTGCCTTTCTGTTACATGTTGGATGGAATCCCTCTGCAGAGGCTGGTTCTTAGTGTCCTGGTTCCTTGGACATCATCAGAAGGGCTGGAGTGTTCTCTTTGTTGTGAAAATATTTGTCACTGTGAAAAAATATGCAAATGAAATGGTAAGAATAAGCAATTCAATGCTTTATTATTATTATTATTATTATTATTATTATTATTATTATTATTATTTATGTTAATAATAATAATAATAATAATAATAATAATAATAATAATAATAATAATAATGCATCCAACTCAGAAGGTGGATTGGCGGTGAGAACAGGGCTGGTTGTAGGCATAGGCGACAAGGGCAGTTGCCTAGGGAACCATCCATCTGTAGGGGGGGGCATCCGTTGTATCCAGCTGTATAAATGAATGCAATGTAAATGCTATGTAAAAGTTGTGTAAGTCATTCTAGATAAGAACGTCTGTGAAATGCCTGTAATGTAATGTAATGTAATGCACCAAAGGAAAAACAAATTATCCATATGTTGCACCCATGATTTTAGTTTCTCAACCCCTTGGTCATGCAATGTTACAGCATGGCCTACCCCTAAACCTGATGCATGCCATTGCTGCGCACAGTTCTGCATTAAGAAATAGATCTAGGACAGGAATGCAGACATTGTTATATAATAAGCAATGTCAAGTTTGTAAATGTGGTTTGTAGCACTAAACAGAAGAACCCCTCTAAAGAGAGATGAAGTCCAGAATCTATAAGAAAAATGAGGAACTGTTGAGGACTGGGTGACATTTGCATGATTGGGTGACAAGGATTTTGTTACTCAATTACATTGAATCCCTGTATATTTTGGCTGTTCTTAACACCAGCACATGTTTTTTTACATGATAAGCCTTGTGATTGCAGTAGGAGCTATCACATCCTGCACTTGTTTTAGATGTATGCCTTTACACCTGCCATTGTGTGTGGCAAAATGTGTGCGCCTTAAGAAATCCAACATTCACATAAACAAACAGTGTACTGTCAAGCTGCAGAAGTAAACTGTAGCTCGATGACAGTGTTGACAAGCCATGATGAGGTGTTAGTTACAATGGTTTTTGGTGGAGTTGGGTATATTCCAACTTTTCCTTCAGAAGGGTCCATTAAGTCTTGATATGCATTGATCTGGTCCTCAAACATTAATAATGAATTGTGACATGATTAATATATTAGTGACACATTCCATAGCATGGAAACAGACAACAATATGGAACTAAGACAAAAGTCTTTATTTTTGGTCAATAAGTTGTACATAACATAATGCATCTTAAGGGATATAACAAAGTTGTTATAAATTTGAATGCCATTTACTGTCTTGCTTACAGTATTCCCATTAATTAATTCCATGTTTTTGCTATTTTACTGTTTTCAAGGGCATCAGACACATTGTACAAAAAGTAATCATTATTTCACTGATTAATCAGTATGAATATTGATTATGTTACCAATAGCACCATTTTCAAAGACAGACAAACACACAAAAATAAGAATCCCCCACTCAAAACGGTAAAAACAAAACTATTATCAGAAAAGGTTTAGCCCAAGAACTTCATGAATTTTATTTGTTGTCTCCAATCACATAAAGAATCTATAACTGTTCATACTCCTTACACTACAATTCATTTTCTGATAACTTGTTCCATAAAATAATTTCCTTCTTACAGGCCCCTGTTATGTTCTCATTAACATACTTCCAAGTAACCAACAAATCTACTGAGACGGTACACATTTTACTGTTGTCAGTTGCTTTTTTTCCTTTTCAAATTTTCTCCAAAAGTTAGCCTGTTTAGCTTTGGGGGTACTATTACAGGGAGCTTGCTCCTTGGAGAAATGGCTTCTGATCTTTAGATGTTAAAGTGATGATTTTAAGTGCTGTATCACGTTGAGGCAATGAGGAAGCCAGAGAAGGAGCAGTGGACGTTGTCGGCAGCAAAAATTCCATTGGCTTCATCATCTGGGATTTGCATGTAGACTGTGTCCTCCTCATTCAGCTGAAGAACAGCACTGCCAGACATCTGGTCCAGGAAGCCCTTGTTGTACTCATCATACGTGAACATGATAGGCTCACCATTTTTGTACAGTGCCACCAAAGCATTAGCCCCATTTACATGCATGCTGTAGGAAAAGTAGTAGACCCCAGCGGCCTGGCAGGTGAAGATCCCTGTAGTGGGGTCATAGTGCTGCTCTGCGTTGTAGATGACCTGGTCAAATTGAATGGGCTCTCCAGATGGTGGGTAAGCCTTTGTCAGCACTGCACTAAACGCAGACATGGGGGCCTTGACAAGCTCGGGCATCATGATCTCTCCTGCCTTCATGCTTTTCTCAAAAACTACCTCCCCGGGAGGGCCAGGAGGACCAGGTGGGCCAGGGGGCCCAATAGGTCCTGGAGTACCATCATCTCCTCTGGCCCCAGTAGGTCCAGTGGGACCCTGAGGACCAGTGACTCCCTTGGCAGATAATCCCGCAGGGCCTGGTGCCCCAGGAAGACCTGGGTGACCTTTGGCACCTGGTATACCTGCTGGACCGACAGGCCCAGCTGGTCCCCTTGACCCTGGTGCTCCATTTTGTCCAGCTGGCCCTGGCTCTCCAGCTCTCCCTGGGTGACCCTTGGATCCTGCAGCTCCAGGTGCCCCTGGTGCACCAGTTGCACCTGTGTAGCCGATGTCACCTTTGCTACCAGGAGCTCCAGCGGGACCCCTGGGACCAACAGGACCTGTTGCTCCTGGAACTCCTGACTTGCCCTCAAAACCTTGTGCACCCTGATCACCTTTTGCTCCCCTGACTCCTGCAGGTCCCATGTCACCATTATCACCTTTAAGTCCAGTTGCACCTGTCGCTCCCTGAAAACCTCTTGAGCCCTGGGGACCAGCTGGTCCCATGGGGCCTGTGGCACCTGTTGGGCCAGTATACCCAGTGGGGCCTGGTTCACCTTTCTGACCTGTGGTACCTGGGCTACCAACTACTCCCCTCTCTCCTTTCATTCCGGTTGCACCTGGTTTTCCATAACCGGGGCTACCTGGCTCTCCGGGTGCTCCTGTAGCTCCCTGTGGACCCTTCGGTCCTACAGGGCCAGGCATACCTGGAGCACCGTTATCACCTGGCTTTCCTGGCATTCCTACCCCAGGGGCTCCGGTATGGCCTTTTGCCCCTGGCAATCCCATAGGTCCAGAAGCCCCATCTCGACCAGGTGTACCTGACTTCCCAGGCTCCCCAGGCATGCCTGCCTTCCCTGGTTTACCAACACCTGGTTGACCGCTTGGCCCAGAAGGACCCATTGGACCCATAGCACCTGGTTCACCTGGTGCACCAGGTATGCCATGTCCTCTCTCTCCTTTGGCACCTGGCAGGCCGGGAATACCGGGATGTCCCTTCGGGCCTGATTCACCTCTTGGCCCCATTTGTCCAGGCGAACCGTGCGGCCCAGGTTTACCAGGAGAAGAAAAGCCTGCAGGTCCAGGGCTGCCAGCAGGGCCAGGCATTCCCCTGGGACCCTGCGCTCCGGTTGCACCTGTCTCGCCCCTTGGGCCAGATGGGCCTCTTTCACCTGACTTCCCTGGGCTGCCTGGAGAACCTGGCTTGCCAGCTACAGTGAGGCCAGCTGGTCCTGGTGGTCCGGGTGGTCCCGCTGGGCCAGGGGCTCCAACACCTCCTTTTCCTGGGGGTCCGGGGGGGCCTTCAGGTCCAGGCTCACCTGGCTCACCTGGGGGACCTTGCTCTCCTGCTACCTGCATTACTGGAAAGAAATCACAGTTTTAAATGTCTGCTGTCCTCCTCCATTGTTTGTAGCTCTTAGTATTTCTTGCACATGTGAGCTATATTAATTCATTTAATTAAATGTATTATTATTGTTAAATAATTGAAATCATTTAGAATTATTTCAGGATAATTATTTTAGTGTTGTTATGATGAGCAATCTGATCTAACTTCCTAGTAAATAGCATACGTGTAATACTCCACTAGAAAATCAGAAAGTGCACAATTTCGCCTGCAGAAGTGCTTTAAGAGTGAATATTTTAAAAAAGGTAATCTAGAATTCAAAACATACATTATGTATAATATATCACCAAATGAAATATGGCTAATATGCTAAATGCATATTAGTAGATGACATGTAGTAATAAAAAAAAATGTGTCACACAGTTTATAACATGATTATAAGGCTGAAATTTCCTTCAAGCACAAAATCAAACCACAAACAGGGTAGTTTTGGTAGTAGCATGTAATGGAGGATGTGACAGCTTGTGGTATCGCATTGGAACAGGAAAGAAACAAGCTGCTTTGACTTTCAAAAACACAACCCACAAAAATACCATGCAGAAATTACCCTGTTTGTAAAAAAAAGGCCCCATTGGCTGTGGACCTAGAACCATGGATTTGCTTGCATATACAACACAAGCCTTATGTGCTGCAACATTGCAACAAAAATAACTGTGTTTGCCAAATCCGTGACTAAGTAAGAAACTAAAGTTGAGTAGCCACAAACAAGTGCTTGTTCACCTTGTACCAGACTTGTAAACTTACCAAAAGACACATAGAAAGACATTTGGCTTCAGTAAGGGGCTCAATATTGTCTGAGGCAGCATTAATAATGCAATGAAGAAGATTATACATATATCCAATTTCAAAGATGGCTTGAAAATATTATGAATAATTACATTTTCCATGAATTAGAATGTTCTTTGTTTTTATTTGGAAAAGCGAGCTAGCTGAATAAGAAACCCATTGGGATATTCAGCGGGTGGAAAATATAAGTATCTGGTGAAGATAAACAAAACGAGAACCAGCATGAAGTCCAAAGAAAATATAACAATGTTTACTTTACAAATGTACTGGAATCATCATTGTCTTCTGCCTCATTTCTATTTTTGATAAAAAGTGAAAACAAAACAAAAATTTAATTCAGAGAGTTGTAAGGACTGCAACAAACCAGGTTACTGAGACTGAGCTATACCATCTATAAATCTAAGGTTGGGAAAATCTGATAATGTTGGCCACCTACTACATGCCAATGAAAGTACTGCAGTACAGGTACGTGTTTTAAAATAAAATTAAAATTATACTTGTTATTGTCTATTGTGATTGTGATTTTTTGTAGTTGTTTCATCTTTTTTGTTTGTTTGTTTAAATCATGGAAATTGACCAAACTACTTTCCTTAAAGTGGGCTAATAAAGTATCACTTAACTTGATCTGGTATAATGCAGTTACATAATTAAATAGAACATGTGATATTAGCTTTATAATTTATTATAAAGTTTTTTATTTTATGCAAGACTAAATGTTGTCCATTTACTCAATGTTTGAAATAAAAAAATACAATGCCTTCAAGTGTACACATCCAGTCTGGTATGGATGGATAGGCGATGAATAAGTTATATAATATGAAAGAATTTTGTGGCATTTATTCTGTGGTTACATGAGCAGTTATAGGCTCAGGAAAGCCATTCTAAGGTCCATATGTGTTTTCAGTTCTCTTATTCGAAGAAAGCCAAATGGGATACTGTTCACCAGTGCCCCGGAGGCTACAATTGCTCTGTAATACAAAATATATTTAACCATTCTAAGATAAAATGTATGTAAATGCTGCAGGTTGTACTGTAAGACTACAAGATGCACTGCCTGAAGTTCAGCCTTATAATGTCACATCTGGGCTGAGCCAATGTTGTGCTTGGAAGTGAAGAAAGCCTACAGGAGATAATTTGCTGTCTCGCTACCCTGTGCATGTTTCCACACAGACAGCTCTTTAATCGCTGAGTTTGGAATATTCTGGGGAAACGACAGGGCAGGTAGCTGTGACAGACCAAGTGCACACAGACTTCCTTCCTTTGAATCTCTCCCAAAAGCAGTTACCACTTTTACCACTTAATGGGCAGCTTTTCAAGTGGCAGCTATCTGGAGCCACTAAGCTTCTGGAATGGAGAACATTACATGAACCCTTGATTACTAATGCATCTTTTTAAACACAGTTCTTGTGCAGGATTATTTAAAGAACAGGAGCTGAATTTGGAAGTCTTTTGATTTTGTTTTGATGTGTCATGTGGCTTCCATGGGCCAAGTACCACAGCAGATAAACATGGTCTTTCCCAAGACTATGTATGGATGCAGGGTTTTGGCAAATTAAAAACAGATGTTACCACATTTTTTTTTGTTAGCAGGCACACCCAAACAAACCACATTTCAGTGCATTTGCAGACAAATTAGAAGTGTACAGTATACACTGCAGTTCAGAGTACTTAAAAATAATTACCGGTAACACCATCTGTACCTATATTATGACAAAAAGTATTCCATCTGCCAATAAACAAAATGTTCAAAATTCATGTTCAGGAAAAAATGTGCTTTTTTTATGATTAAAAAAGCTCAAGCTAATTTAGATGCAGCACAGGCCTGCTATACTTCAACTGTTATGCACCAGAATTTAGGAAGAAAAAAAATGTTGCAAAATATGACAAAAGTATATTATCAAACAAATATTTTGCTTGTACCTGAAAGCAAAGCATTCATGAATTAATATAAGCATTAATAGTTAACAACTTTGATGCACTTGACAAAATAAGGTAAGCGGTGTGAACCCATCAATTTTTAAATTTCTCTCTATTTGCCAATATTTTCTATATTCTATATGCTAGTAAATTGAAATACATATTGACTGACCAGCATCTAATTATATCCTGAGTAATCTTCACAAAAACTACTTTCTTTAACATTTAGAATATGGACATTACTTTGCTGATCAGCATTTTTTGACGAAAGAAGAGATTGGCCAGACTATAGTGAGCTGGAATGCACATGATTTTCTGCAGTAAAATATGATCTGCAATTTAAAAAAGCTACTTCACTAAGAGCTGTTTGTAGCAGGGCATACCTTTATGAAGAAAGGCTAAAAGCATTAAGCATTGCAAGTTAATTCCTAAATCTGAAACAAAACTAATAGGTGATGATTTTGAAAAAGACACATCTCATCCAGAGCATGATTTGCAAGCTGAGGCTAAAGTTAAATTTTTAACAGATTTCATTTTTTGCATCTTAAATATTCTTCAGTATGTGAAATGGAATATAGAATTCCCATAAAAACAGCCGTCTGAACATTATTCATAACATTACAAGATGCAGTATTGAATGGAAAAAAAAAAAACTTGATTGGAGCTTTGTTTCAATTCAAGTGACTTTATTTTAATGTGAAGTTGTTCTGCAGTCTGTATAATATTTAAAATTTTCATTCACATACAATATGCCAAAATGATCTCTTGATATGATTGCATTCAACGATCCTGTGTTTTCATTCTTTTTCTGTGTTGTATAAGAGGGAAAAAACTGCTCCCCACAATGGAAATGGTGTCACATCATGTATGTGGCTCCCAAAAACAGTACATATGTTTTCAACCAGGGCAGCTACATCTCAGAATGTCTGGTGGGGTGAGAGTAGGTCCTTAAAACACTCAGGCTTCTTACAGGATAGAACAGCTGAACTCTGAGAGACCAACGAATAGCCATAGCTGGTGAAATATGCTAATATGCAGTCAGTAGGCTGCCACCCATTGGACAAACCCTTATGTTCTCTGGGCCAATCAGTTCACAGGAGTAACCTGTCCTACTTTTAAATTGCTGTCCTCCTGCTCTGATGAATGCACCCGCCTCTCTGCACAATTTAATTTACGCTCTTGTTTTATGAAGACAGGTCAACCTTATCTCACAGTTCAGCAGCTACATTGTCACACAAATCTGATAATCAATGTTTGAGCAAGTATAAGATTTAAAAACATTAAGATTAGTGAAACAGCGCCAGCCCTGTGGAGGAAATCACTAAAAAACTTTTGTTCTTACCAGGGCCCTTCACGGAGTAAGGCTGGTACTGGGGAACCTTGACAGTTTTCTTGATGTAATATCGTTCTCCATGTACGGCAGCCAGAGCCACAAGGAGAAGAAGGATGCTTGTTACTCGCAGTTCCATCTTCAGGGGCTAAATCTGCGAAGATAAAACATGGGCTGTGTCAAACCTGCTGTCCCAATAGTAATACCTCAACTGCATCAGTGATAGAAAGCTCAGCTAAATCTCTGCTTGTTTTGAGAAACTTAACTGAGTGAATACACAACTGAGACTTGCAAACATTCTCAAGTCAGAACTGAACACTGGCTGCTTACAATTCTCTGCTGAAACTACTTCAGATAGAAACCCCAGTAACATCCTAGATCCATGCATGCACATTTTTCCTTCTTCCTGCTCTCCTTATGCCCCCAATCTAAGACAGAAGGAACACGGGCACAGCCCTTTGGTATACAACCCCATGCAAGAAGGGCAGGCACAGCTGCTCGCTACCAGCTGGGATATGCAGGAAAGAACGGTAATCATGGCCCCCCAGGGAACATCGCCCACGTAACATCAAGGAAGGCTGAGTCGAGGAAACGTACCAGCATTTAGCTCCCAAAAAAAAGTCAAGGTCGGGATCGCTGTCCCCCACTGGCGGCTATATATCCTTAGGGCTTGGAGGCTGTTGGAGGAGCTGCTGCTCTTTTGAGCCATGATGTGGGTATTTATACCATATCTGCCTGTTCCATGGGTGAAAAAAACAACCTGTTCTCTAAGCTCCGCCCCCTGCCTGCCTAAACTGTAATTAGTAGTCAGATCTGCCCCTGTGAAGGCATGTCAAATGAGGATGGTAGTTTTCTTGAAATATTTAGAAGCATGATTATTGCTTTTTTACATTTTGTCTGAGCAAGAAAGGTCTCAAAAAGAGATAAAACAAATAAAACTACTAATAAACTTTGGAGTCAGTTGGTGTGTTAACTTCTTTATAAAATGATCAGTTGTTTCCTTTTGCAAGTGAAAGTGCTGTTATCTTAAAGTCTTCACATAACATGTACTTTTTTTCCAGACAATAATGTAAAAGTTAATAAAAGAATGTACTTCACCTAAAGAAATACCTTGTACCAAAGATAAAACAAAACCTCTGTTGCTATCATTCGTACTGTAATGTGTTTACAATTACAGCAATAAGCAGCTTTGCAGCTAAAGAACAGTGTTACTATCTCACCTATGTTAATCTAGATTATGGCTTGCTTTTAATCAATATTTGTCCTAAATTTGAAATCACTACACTGCATGTAGAGGAAAAATAAAAACAAATTTATTTAATCAGGAAACAAATTAAAGGATGCATGTCAGCTTAATTCAGGCCCAAATGATCACAAATATGCTGTAGTGTATTATAAATAATTAGGCAAATTCATGAATATCACTGTTGGTATTATCAACAGCAATAGATGTGAAGAGTGGCATTTAGATATTTCTATTTTCAGGTTCTTTATTATTATTATTTTTGCCTCTCATATATAACATTAAATATGTTCACATTAAATTCTAACCATGATCTCTGTGCCACATAAAGTGAATTATCACTCTACAAAGATGATATTGAGAAGCAATCTTTTTTTACTTTTACAGGTTGTCTGTGTTTGTCAAGGTCTTTTACCTTTATTTTTGACTGCCTGGTGTTTAGAAGTTCATGGCAGGAAAAGCAAATGAAACCTGAAGCAGATTTAGGCTATAGGTTGTGTCCGGTATTTTTGTTTCCACCCTTTGGGTTGATACTACAAGACAAAAATTAAGATTAGGCCTAATGTACCAGACCATAAGCAAACACGTTTCACTCCATTACCCAGAGCATGCTAGCATGTCTGTTTGTAAGGTGCTTAGTCAGCGTGTCTATTTGGCTGAGTATAACAAACCTTTTCAGTTAATGACTATTTCAGGAAACACCTTATCAAATTCCTTTGCAAGAGGATTTTTTGCATGGTACACCCAAAGAAAATTAGTATCAACGTACGAAAAAAAAAGAACAGTGTCCCACAGTGTTTCTTTGACTGGCTTGACAATTTCTGATTTTTCCACCAGGGGGCAGGACCTGCCTTTCTCCTTTGCTGAAACCTTGCCTGACTGTTTCTTTGACCCTTGTGGTCTCCTCATGTACTATTTTTGGAGTCCTAAGCATATACAACATCAAGGGTCTCAGATTTATTTAGGCAATTATAGCTTCCTCAATAATATTACATTTCCTAAATCATTTATTCCTTCTCATCCCACAGACCAGAATATACCTTTCCATGTACATAGATGCTCCCCAGCTACTCAATGTAATTGTGGCCGGTAGGAAACACACCCACCCAAATAATCACATGCTGTGAAAAACATAAGAAACCATAAAACATTTAGTACAGATTGCCTCCTTAATCATGTCAAAGTTAATTGCTGAGATAATTATGTATAGCATAATAACATAATGTATGCATATATTGTATGTGTGTGTGTGTGTGTCTGTGTGTGCATGTGAGTATGTGCGTGCATGTGTGTACTGTATGTGTGTGTGCGTGCACGTGCATATGTGTCTCTATATCTTTGTGTATGTGTTCCTATTTGAGCCACGGCATGTTTATGGGCCATTCAGTGCTGTGTCTTGTACAGCTTGTTTGAAGACTTCTTCCACATTCCATAAAAAAGTTTGAACATCAGAACATCAAAATTGTTTGAACTTTTCAAGTCTTAGAATTAGGACTCATTAAATGTAATTTTCAAAATGGCTTCTTTTTCAATGTATATAATTATAATATTTAATTGCTGCATATGTTCTATTTTAACTTGCTTATACAAATGTAAATAATATGCTTTCACTTTGCTGGGGAAGAATATCATTTTGTTAGCAAAGTAAGTTTTTCAGTTTACACTGTGAAACAGTCACATACATTAGATAAAATGATAGTTGTGTGGGGTATGATGGGGCACACACATTATTTCTTACAGATAGCTTTTTGTTCTAGTAAAACAGTGCTATATTTGAATGTCTCCATGTTCCCCTGAATGATGACTCTACTCGGTTATATGTAACAGCTTGGCGGTCAGAAAGTCCACGAAGCTTCCTATGCTTCTGGGAAATGTATGTGTATACATATATATATATAAATATCAAATCAATATATATATTTTAAACCATATTATTTCAACTCCCTCTGTGTGTTTTATTGACCACAATAAGGGTGAAGCCAAGACCATCCTTGTTGCTCCCCATTTAGCCAAATGACAGAGTTACAGGCAGGGGAGTCAACACTTCACAAGTTTCGAGGCTTAGTTAATTTCATCTTATTTTCCTCTCTGAAAACCACAGAGCGGCAACATTCTCTTTTCTTTCCATAAAAAAAAAACCTTAAAAAAAAAAATGAAAATACATAAGGATGCCTGGATGTGAAGCCTGGAAAAATCTGGGTCAAAACTCTAGGTGATGTTGTACATGCCTAGTGATTTGTTTCCGTGTAACTGCAGTTCCAGCTGGGTGTTCAGAGCTCTTGTTCGACGTCCTTGTTCTAGAAGCTCTGCGAGGCGAAGGGAGTGTCTGCTCAACTCATTGCTCACCCACAGCCCTCTGATGCGGTGGGTCCGCCACCATTGTAATAACCATTAAGGACTCTGGTGGCTAGAAAAAGCCAATGACGTAAATCTTGTTTGTTAGCATCTGGCGATTTGAAAGTGGCTCAGTGTATGACACGCTGATGCTGCTGCTGCATCACAGAAGTGGCTGAAGTTTTCGCACACTTTCTCTTTTTATGATGATGATGGTACTGGCTCTGTCACAGCACAGAAAGCACGTGTGTATTTACAATTAATATTTGTAGAAAAACGTTTTTTTTGTAAAATAGGGCATGTAATGTGGTTATTCCAACCGTAGAAATTACTGGTGGAGCTTTTTTGTAACAACATCAATAATTCTCTGTCTCTTTGCCTCAGCTGATGTTTGGTGATCATTTTGGCCACAGAATGTCTGCCATGTATCACTGGTGGTGGCAGAGGTGTTACCCTGTTCGTGAAAAAAACTCTTTAAAAACATGAGATGACATGTCCTGTATCTGAAATAAAATTGTGTTATTACCTTTGAAATGTGATGACATTATCAAAATATAATGTAATATGATGACTTCTTCAAAATACAAGGCCATGTAGTAATGAAGAGAAATATTTAAGTGTTATAAGGACCCCTGCAAATGTATCTAATAACAGTAATTCACATTCAAAATGTGTCTCTCTAGTCATGAGGTTCTTGATTTTCCTTCCTGTCATTGTCTGTGCTACATTATTCAAATATGCAGATAACATAATTAACCAACATAATTAATTACAAGTGTTTTAAACAAACAAGCAACAGCCAATCAATTAACACAGAAATGAAGAATGCACAATTAACAGTTTTTGACATTTTACCATTTATTTTGCAACACAATAATCACAACTAAATTATGAAAACAAAGCAATACAAATACACACAACTACGAAAACCCCACCACCCACTCCCAACACAACCGCATTCATAAGCCACGTTTCCACCGCAGGAACTTTACCCCGGAACTAGGAACCTTTTGAGGAACTCAGTGCGTTTCCACTGCAGGAACTAGGGTCTAAATTTAATTCCGGGGGCTTTATTTTACCCCTAAAAAAGTTCCTGCTCGGGGGGTAGTACTTTCCAAAAGTACCAGAACCTTTGGGGTGGAGCGCAAGCGCTGAAAATTTCTGATTGTTCGACTACTTGCAGTGTTTTATTTTCAACCGCCATGTTTAAAAATATGCAGCCGCAAACCGATTTATTTTCATAATAACTTCAAATCAAACTTGTATGTTATGCGGCGCAGTAGCCTAGTTTTGGTTATAGCCTGCCAACGTCTTGGAATTATAACGTGTGCTCTTCTGTTCTTTTCTTGCTTTAGTATTCGTTTTATAAAATGCTAAGCATTCGTGCTGGGACAGCATATTACGTACCAAAACATTCCGTCGGATTAATTCGGTTGCTGAATATTTTCTTCTGGATTTTCTTTGTTAGCCCGTTGTAATTGACTCAAAACGTTTGATACAGTTATGTGAGGTATGCGGTAGTTCTGCGTAATTCACATTGGTGATACAGTAAAAGCAAACTGGAAATCACCTTCCGCACTTTTTGTCAGGGTAAAATAACAGGTTAATTCTAATAATCCTCCCTTTAGCTTTTTCAGACTGCCGTAATTTTACTCTGCCATTCTTCAATTCCGCAAAAAGACCAGGAAGACTATGGACTAATTTATGGTGCATGGTTCGCATCTGGAGGGCACACTTCGCTGCTCGGCTAGCAGTAACTTTGAAGGAAAGCAAACGGTGGCTGTACCACTGCTAATTTAAATTTTCACGCAAGTCCGAGTTTTTGTTCTATTCTTGTCATTTTGCGATTAGCCTATATGGAATTGACGATGAGAAAGTAATCAAACAGCAAATTGTTTACAACGTGTGCATGTTTTCTGCTGTTGTTGCCAATTATATTGGAAATGTGAATGTATTCTGTCGCCTCTGATGTCAAGACATGAAAGTGAATGTTCGCATAAAAACATAATGAATGTGTTTGAGAGGATATATAAAACCGTTACAATCTGACTATTGGCCTGTTATATCCTATTTGTTGCATAACAACGGTACAAGTTCAACTACAAGACAACGGTAAAATATGCCCAAACGGCTGCAGAAGAATATTTCAATTCCAGGTGATTAAATCGATAAAAAAAAAAAATACAAAAGTAACCATATATAATCATTGTTGGTAACCCGTTGTATATAAGTGAAAAGAAATTATTATTAGAAAATAATGTAGGCTACTTCGGTGGTAGTATGGGGTTACAGAAGAAATCATAGGACAGATGGACCGACAACAACATCGCTTTTTCAAACGTCAGTGGGCTAATTTGCCTAATCTTCGCGGGACTTTAGACCGCGGTGGAAACGCAGACAACCATGGGCTGAAGGAACCTTTTAGTTCCTTGAAAAGTAGTTCCTGGGACTAAAAGTTCCGGGTACTTTTGGTGGAAACGCGGCTATAGACATACACACTTAGAGGCATAACCCCCCTCCCCACTTAAAAAAAGGGGAGAATAATGGGTGAATGGCTGGGATTTATAGCAAAATGTCTTCACATAATGAGCAATTAATATTTGAGAAAAAAAATATATATTTTTTTGATTAACTGAAAATATACTAAACCGGAGACAGACTGGCATATTAGTTTGACTTGCACTAAAATACATAACAAAACAAGAAATACTGCATCAAATTCAACATGTTCCCTGACCTGCCTTTTCCCATGGAACCACCCCACAGTAGTGCCAGTAGATTTCTTTCCATATATAAATCACTAAGGAGTGATAGGAGCTGTCTTAGCTCACACCGCTAACAGCAGCATCAGCACAAATGCAGGAGTTGTATCTAACCCCCAGCTCCCAGTCTATTTCAGTCTATGCTATTGTGCATACAAAAAGACTAATGTTTCCTGGTTTACCTCTCAGTGACTTCGGGACTTCGTATGCCACACAAGAGAATGTAATTTGGGGTTGATGTAATGGACCCTTTAGTAGAACATGCAAGTAAAGAGCCCTCTTTTCTAGGTGGGACACAGTTCGGGATGCGGATTTAACATTCCAATACACGCAATACGCCACTAAAAGCTACTTTTGGTTTTTATGAATGGAAGGATTGATGTTGGCCTTTCAGACCGAGCAAGGGTACAATTACAGGGACTCGAAGACAACAAGTTCAATGCTGTCGGAAGTGTGACAGCCCTGAGGCCTGGCATGATTTTATAATAGGACCCAGAAACCCTAAATACCAAACCATCTTGAGTTACAATGTAGTTATCTTGAAATGTAAGCATGTTCTCTTCCCTGAAGTGCTGTGTTGACTTTTCCCCTCCTCTTTTCTTCCAAGATGGTAGAAACTGCAGGAAAACATACATATTTGCCTTGTTAAGATGCACAACATGGGATAGGGGCCACAGAATATCCTGATGATAAATGGGGAGAATGGTTATTTGTTTATTTTCCTGATTAAAATGCATATTTGAAAAACCCAACTTGACTCCAATGTTGACTTGAGAACAGAAAATGTGTGGATGGAATCAGTAAGCTTAGCTACTACCCGGCTACTGTAGGCAACACTGTACCACAGACCAGAAAGCACTACAATGAGCCTCCTGTCACTACTCTCCTTGAAAAAAACAAATGCTGGTAGCCTGGTGGATATGCTAAGCAATGGTAAGTAAAAACACAGCATCACTGTTTTGCGCAGAATTCAACTACATTCATTTTGGCAGAATGAAATGCATCTGCGTGAAATTTAGTTTTAAATTAGATTAGATTAAATTTAGAGTATCCTGGCAGGTTTAGGTGCTGTCTAGGACAAGGGTTGATAACTTTTTTTCACAGAATGTAGCTGTATGCAGGAAACACAGGGGAAATAAACTTGAAATAATAAACTGTATTCATACATATCAAATGGTTTGGGAAAAATGTTCTATTTAGATGTATGGATTGGATTACATCTAACTTGGAAAAAAGGCATAGAATGGCCTAGATTCAGTCCAACTTTGTCCTTAATTTTGATTTACAAGTGAATGCATGAGTTTTTTTCGTTGACAGACACAGCTCATTTCATTTCATTAACTGCAAATTGTGTCTGTAACTTTATGAGTCAAATTACAGGTCAAATGTTGACTGATTCCAGGTAAATGTATTAGAAAATAAAACTGAGACAACCATGCCCAGCACCCTCTAGATTAACTGTAAACCTTCTCTCCTCAATATAGCTCTGCTATAAAACAGACACCTCAAGGCATCTCTTAATAAGATAACCATAATAGGTTTAGGCTACCAACACTACAATTTGTGGTAACGCTTTTGAAAGGCTGAAGCAACTGATGAATTTACTGTGGTTTTAAATGTCAATCAAAGCAAAAATACCTCAGGCGCCATAGTACTTGGGAGTTAGCCTCTACCTTTTTCACCAAGTGAGTTAGCAGCTCTTTTATTCTAACATTTCAAAAATAATCTCTTTTCACAAAAAAATAAAGATAGGCCATCTCCATTGTTCATTGCTGAGTGTCACAATAGGAAATGGATAGGAAGGACATTTGGTTGCAGAGCACCAGGTTTGTTTGCCATTTCATGAAAAAAGCAGTCGCACCACTGTTTAACCATCTGTTTCTCTGCAGTATAGGACCATTACCGTATTTAAGGTGAGTTCCTATCAACATCTTTGCAGGAAAATGTAGTCAGGACTTTTTTGCTTTGGATCTGCATCACCTAGAGAACTAGGAGACAGCTTTTGCTCTTAGTGACCTAGCGACTTAACCTGGATTGCTTCTGTGAACATCCAGCAGAACGAATGAATAACGTGCACAGTGTCAGTTGGCCTGTATAAGCACTTCATCTTAGCAAATGAAATAATAGTAATAACCAGAAAGTACATGTTTTTTGAAGTCAGTTTTTGGAATCAAAGTTGAACAAAGCCATCTTTATGGGTTTTTAAGAGTATAAGTATAGGTGGTGGAAGCTATTCCGTGCTGTATTTAAAGATAATAACTAATTTGAGATTGCATGCCTATGGAAATTGCAGGTTTTACTCGTCTGCTCTGGATTTATTTTTGCCACTTCACAATAAAACGTGACAAACCGTCAAAGCATGCGAGAAAGCACTGGCCGTCATCTTAAGTAGAGATGAAGCCAGTGCTCCAGGATTGGCAGAATAGAATGATTCTTGTAAAGCACAAAGAAAGGAATTCAAACATGCTACACTTTGAAAATGCCAGTAGATTAAGTTGCAGATTAATGTGTGTATCTGATCAGAGTTTTATAGAAATCATTCAGGATTCAAGAAGAAATCTGGAAGTATTTGAAAATCCAACCACAGGAAATGTGTTCACTTGAACATATCAAGAAAAAGAGGATTCAGCCTGTGTTCTAAACACATACATACTAGATAGGTTTTCAATGCTTTATTCAGGTTGCTGTCAAATGCAAAATACAACTTCCGAACACCTTTATTTAATATATTATTGTTTTGAATCTGCACACTGAACTACTGTGATTGTATTGTGATTTGAAGAGAAGAGTTGCATTAACGTGTTCACTAGGGTCCAATTAGTCTTCAGGGATGCTCGAAACCCTAGAGGCCAGTAGTAATGCATTTATTTTCGCCCAATACTTAATTTATCGATTAATGCCACCATATTTAACTCACCTGGTGTCCCAGGTTTAACATTAGTATGTGCAGAAAAAACTGTGTACACACATTATATATAGGGTGTTTTCATTTACTGTTGCAATTATTCTGCACCTCTGTAACAATCACACTGACTCGGTCATATGAAAGTAACAGTTTGGTTTTCTTTGTATCCGACTTGATTAAGTTGTGAATATGATTGCAGCTAAAGACTTCTCACATGTCAAAGCTGAAGTAAATTTATAATGACTCTCCCCAAATGAAGATGGAGATTTCATGTGATTAGGATGGGAGCGTATCTATGTTCCCAGGGTCCTATGTTCCCAGGGTCATAGGACCTTGGGAACATAGGACCCTGGGAGAGCACATACGTAGAGCTGGGGAACATAGGACCCTTTGTCATGTTCCCATTATGTGCCATATAAATATGGGGAACATAGGACCCTGGGAACATAGGAATGACCCCAGGATATGGCTGGGTGTTTGTCACAAAAGTCGCAGGTGCCAGGGATTCCGAGGCTACCCAGTAACCCTGCATTCACAAAGTGAGCAACTTGGTTGATTGGTTGCTCAAGTTTTCTAGGCAGTGGGAGGAGCAGGAGCTTTCCACTTTTTTTCCCCATTTGGTCTCGTGCAACTACATATTAATGATGAGAAATAACGGCATCATCAAAGACATACTTGCCATATAGCCACATATCATCTCCTTTTGTTACTATAGTTATGTCAGACACTGATGAATATTTGTTATTGCTATCTCGTTAGCCATATATCTCTCTATATCTCTCTCACTAGTTAGCTGCCTAGCTAGCTTTCTCTCTTTATCCCTCACTAGCTAGCTAGCAAGCAAGTTGAAACTGCCGTCCAAGCATCATTTTTCAGCTTATCCCTGTATTCTTTTTTTTTTTTAACTTTATATGCAATGGGTGCAATTGTGCCATAATGATAAGTTGTTCGTCCATTTTTTCCTCACTGAGCAGAACAGTAATTTGCGAAATGGTATCATATTGGTTTGAGAAATAGGAAGCCCAAAACTCTAATTGGCTGTTGACGGGCGATGCCCGTGAAAAGTTAAACTCTGGGCAACATTTGTCATTCAACTTTGTTTGCTCAGTTGCCCAGTTGCTTGTGTTGCTGGGCGTCGCTCAGCTACATAGAGAATGAATGGACTTTCGGCAACTGGGTTGACAAGTTTCTCGCTGTGTGAACTCACCGTTAGCCTGAAATTTTAAAAGAGAAGTGTGTTTTATCTTTGCAACGAGCCTGCTAATTTTGAAACTGAAAAAAAAGAAGATATTTACTAAAACTTATTATCCAGAGTGACTTTAAATTTGAAAGTTCAGAGCTCTAGCAGGCCATCTGTAGGATGCCCCCTTTCAAATTTATGAAAGCACCAGTCACGTGGCTGGCAGTCCTATGCACCGCATGGCACAGGAGCCCATGCCAATTTCCAAATAGAGTGCCTGCCACTGGAGGCAGCAGTGGAGCAGCTGTTGAGGTCAGTGCCACAATCCAAGCGTTCTACCCTAAACCGATACAAACTTTTTAAAATTTTACCTTTTTCTGGAAAGACAGTTCATTAAATTACAAACTACTGAAAATAATCATGGTGCAGAAAGGAAAAAGCGATCAATCATGTAGATGATTCTGAAGACCAAAGCAGGCGAGGGCAAATGTGTTGCCAGACCTAATTACCAAAAGATACATAACCTAACCAAGACTCACCAAACTTTATACTGCATTTGGGTTAAAAATGAGGGGTTGTGGGGGTGACTGCTTTTTGTTTTCAATTTAAAATGAACAACCAGTATACACTGCAGAAATTTGAAGTGAGTTTACTGTGAGTGCAAATGCTTTATTTCAGGGATTCATCTTCATCAACTTGAATTAAATGTAGTGTACAGAATCTAATCTACAGACATGCTAGCCTTTTTTAATTCTATGCTTCATCACCTAACCTGTCCTGACTTACCTAACCTAACCCAGAGGTACATAACCTGCTTCATCCTCACCGGAAACTATCTTAAACCAATGGCATGCAATGTAGTTTATGTTTACCCACACTTATCCAAAATTTAACATAAGCCAGAGGCACAGTACATAACCTAATCTTATCCTCATCTTAACCCAAAATGCTTAATTTAGCCTAAAATTGTTTCCTCAATTATAAATGTATAATGTGTACACTGTGAAGTCCCATGGATAAGAATGGCAGCTCAATAAATAATGTAAAATAATATTAGTACATTCCAGTGGCTGCTTCGACCTTCACAGTTGGTGGAAAAGCTTTCGGAAAACCAAATGTGGAAAACTGCTGGAACTGCACTGTGTAGTAATAATGTGAATAATAAGAAATCAAGCAGACTACTGTCAATGTGCTTATTTTAATGGCAAGCCAACATCCAGGTTTATATTTAGCTTAAGGTCTGGTCTGACTCAGTATTTACATAACTGGCTGTTACAGTCTTGGGCACAGAAGGATGTCCCTGCTTTATGTGAAAGGGAAATGAATTAAAAATGCATGAAGTATGTTACACTTTAGATAAAGACACCATAGCAGATACATAAGAACAAAAAGATTCAGATAGACTCACAAGTGCAGTACATAATAATGTATACATACTTATACTGGTATGAATTTTCTGTTTCTGGTGTGCTCTTGTTTGCTTTCTTTTCTCAGAGGCTTCACACAAATACTTCTCTGTCTGCATTCACTTGGACTTTGTTTTTATGTGCTCCTTGGTAGAAAGTACATCTAAAAATACGATATGAAAAATAGTCTTGTAATGATGGACTCCTTTAAAAGGGCTTGCTGGGACTACCCAGCTTGTACTTTTTGTTTTGTTTTTGGTTGTTTTTGAGGGGAGTAGGGTAGGTTTTTCAGCAATCACCCAGTGTGTAATTATAGGCTTGACCCAATCTATTCCCATTTAATGGATGTTGTCCTTCTATGTTCATTTGACTGTCCGGTATTTTTGGGACAAGGAGGATTTGCTTAGCTGACATTGCACATGTTGTACATTTCCACAGCAAGATGTTTTTAGAAGTAGTTCAGGTCAATTTTACTTCTCAGGGCAACAACTGAGATGGATTTATCAAACAATTAAAAATGTATTTTCCATAGTTGATTTCTTAAATTATGTAATTAGATACTACAAAATTGCTAAACAAAAACTAATATATTACCTATAATTTCAATATATGTCTACTGTTCTTTCTTTTCTTATCCAATTCTATTCCATTCACTTCTTGTCACACGTACTCACTGAGTGGACCCAAGTACAGAGATACTCCTAGACACCAGATGTAAAAATCCAAAAAGACTTTACTTGAGAATTAGGCAAAAATACAAAGAGATTGAGAACATGCAAAAAGACTGGAGAAACACAATATACAGGAGAACTAAAAAACACTAGGAAACATATTCAGGAGGCTAGCAACATAAATGGCTGGCATAGACCTATGGAGGTTCACACAAAGACTCAGCGGAGACACTAGGTAAGGGGAGAACATATAGAACCAATAATCTAATAATCACAAGCACACACAAGACACAGACACAAGAAAAGGGAAACAGTTGGCCTCTGGTGTTCAACAGGGGAAACCTGTGACAGGCCTACCCCTCTATGAATGGCTCCCAATGTTCTCTTGAGGCTGGTTCTGCTGGTGTATGAAGAACTCCTGCAACAAGCCTTTCTAAAAACATGAAGTGAATTGAATGTCCCTATCAGAGACCGTGTCAACAGAGAGCCCATGTAACCAAAACAAATTTTGGATTACTAATTTCTTTAGCAGAAGGAAGTTTAGCTTGGGGTACAAAATGAGCGGCCTAGAAAATCTATCAACTATTATCAGGATAGTGTTGAAATAATTTGAAATGAGGAGTCCTGTGATGAAATCAAGTGCAATGTATGACCATGGGCAGTGGGGAATCGGCAGAGGGTGCAGCAAACCAGGAGGAGGTTGTCTTGAGGTTTTCTTGGACAGGCAGTTTGAGCAGGCAACCATAAATGATTGCTCATAAGTCTTCATAGAATGCCACCAGATTCTCAGGAAATCCTCTCCCCTCAGTCATTGCCCATGTTCCGCCATGGTCTGAAGACGCATCTCTTCAGACTCTACTTGGACTAACTATCCCCACTCTGCAGGGCACTCCCAATCTAGGATCACTCAAATCACTTAAATCCTTCCACTTTGTTCCTGTAGCACTTTCATGTTTCACATGTACCTCCTGTACCACTTTCATATTACATGGACCTCCACCCAGCACTTATTGCACTTGTATGTTTTCTGCATTTTTCTGCGAGTCAATAAAAGTCACAATCTCAGTGCTTCTAGAGGCCCAACAAAGAAAAACAGGTAAAACCGTTTGAAAAGTTGGCAACCTGGGAGACAGAGATTTCCTCGCTAGAACTCTCCCCTTCCATAGGAAGCAGTTTTGTTTCCCTGCAGTCCAGGACAAGATGGGCCAAAACGCCCTGGTCTGACACAGTAGATACAGTTTCCCTCCTATGTGCTGCTCTCTCTTGTGGCATTACAACTGAGTTTGTCCTAGCTTCATGGGCTCCTCAGATTGACTAGGTATTCCAGGAAAATCCTCCAAGTTATGGGGACAATTGTTTTAGGGAAAGGAATAGTATAAGGGCACACTAGAAGCAGAATTGGTCTGCAACAGTCTCCATTGTTATGAATCCGACGTCCTTCTTACTGCTTAGGCGGAGGCATATGGGGTTTCCGAGAACTAAATTAAACTTTACTGGCTGTCAGCTCAGATGAGGCTTCAGGAACTGAGGTAGTTGTGTGGGCAGGCTAGTGACACCTCTTGTCTCAAATTCCAGCATTCACTGGGGGAAAAGGGACAGTGTAACCCAACATTCTTACAACAATTCTTCACAGATCAATGGAAAATAATGTTCTTTATACATTATCAAGAAAAACTGGTATGATAGGGATCTCTAAGGTAGAAATCCTGTGAATGTTCCCTCACTGGGTCATATGTATACTTTTAGAATGTCAACAAGGGTAAAAGGTACAATGGTTATACCTTTGAGGGTACTGCTCTCATGACAAGCCCTTGCACCCCTGTAGGTATAAACAGAGCTTAAATGGGTGCCGTGGGTGCCAGTAGATATGCCCCTATGATATAGTCATTTTGTGTACAATATGAATAAATATTTTATGAGTAATTACCAACTGTTTTCACAAAATTCACTCCTTAAAATGTTTTAGGGACAGTGCATAATGCGCCTGCTCCCCAATCCACCAGAATCATACAACACGTGCAAAGGCCAATCAGAATGTAACCTATACTTCTGTAAACTGTAATTCAAATTCAAGTACAATAACTAGCATGTAGCTATAGAGCAGGAAAACCATGGGGCAAATGAAAAACAATATAAGTGCCACAGTATTTTAATAAAATCAATAAATGGGGCCATCGGTGACTCGACAGCTATCAGCAGCAAAGTAAGAGACATAACCAAGACAAGATGTCAGCTTTAATTTAGCTGAGTAGCAAGTTAACATTAGACTCGTAAGACTTTAATGGGAGATGAGCCACTCAGTAATATGACTCTGATTAATTTGCTTTTTACCTTAAACACCATATGGTACTGAGCTGAAATCTGAAATTTACATGAATTTGCTGGAAAAATAAACACAAGTTCACATTTTGTCCCTACTAGCACAACCACCTTGCCATGCTGCTGTTTTATCTAACAGGCTTAATACACAGTTTCTTTGCAACTTTCTATATATTTATGTGGGTGCCTCATGGCGTAGCCTGTAGAGCACTGTACGCATGCTCATTGCGAGCCACGACATCGTTGGCTCAAATCCAACCAAGCGACCCCCGTCACACATCCCCCACCCACACCACCCAGCCCAACAAAGCTGAAAACGCCATTAAATATTTTTTAAAGACATATAAAGCCAGCAGCCATACCTCCATGCACTCTGCTCCTGCCAAATGGCTGAAGCTAAGCAGGTGTGGGCTTGGTTAGTACTTGGATGGGAGACCACCAGGGAATACGGAGTTGCTGCTGGAAGTGGTGTTGGGTGGGCCAGCAGGGGGCAATCTTCCCTCTGGTACAAATAAGCCCCAATGCCCCAGTGCAGTCACGGGGACACTGTGCTGTAGGAGATGCCATCTTTCGGATGAGACGTTAAACCGAGGTCCTGACTCTCTGTGGTCATTAAAGATCCCATGACACTTATCGCTAAGAGTAGGGGGTTCCCCGGTGTCCTGGCCAAATCCCTGATCTGGCTCTCGCAAACTTGCCACTAAAATCATCCCCAGACTTAATTGGCTAAATAAATGTTCTCTCCCTCTCCACCTTCGCTAATGTGTGGTGAGTGTTCTGGCGCAAATTGGCTGCCGTGCATCACCCAGGTGGGTGCTACACATTGGTGGTGGGTGAGGTGAGTTCCCCTTCACTGTAAAGCACTTTGAGCATTTGGAAAAGTGCTATATAAATGTAATTATAATAATAATATATATTTATAAAGCTAAGCTGAAATAATGTACTTGATTATATTGCTAACTGGCCAGCAAGCTTCAACATGTTTGATTCCACATTTTAATCAAACTGCCTCATGTTAGCTAATGCTAGCTTGTTAGTTACATTTTGCTAACATTACTGCTGCAAAATGCAATCACATGGGATATAGGTCGACCAAACAATGCTATTTTCCAATTGCATAATAGTTGCTCATTTTTACTGAAATATTTCCATGCTTATATTTATTATTTTCCCTAGGTTAAATATTATCCATCGGCAGGCGTAAATGATTTAAGATTACTGCATGCATATGCTGGAAAAGCAAGCTCCAGCCCTGCCTAGAAGTTCATTTTTTTCCTGACAGTGTATGCCGATTTATTTGAATAAGTACAACAACAGATGTCCCTTTTGTTCTTTAAATGTTTCAGATTTGAGTTGATATTTCTGTACTGGTAATCAAGTATAGTATGAGCATACAATGTGAGTATACAGGGTACGGGAGGGTTCAGCCGGTTAGAGGTCCCCATTTCAATGCTCTCTAGCGACCCCTGCTGGTCGATCTGGCCCCCATGAACTGCATGTTATGGCTGTGTATGAAAGATTTTCCTCTGACGCAATTCTGTGTGAGCTTGGGTGGGAGTTATGGTTGAAAAAGAAGGAGAATGGCTACAGCACACATTTCAGAGGATAACCACCAAGGTTTATACTCTCCCTAATCTTCAGTGGGGATCGCATGACCATAACTATGGTTGCAAACAGTTAGACATTCAAAATTATGGGAATAGGGAATTAAATATTGAGTGACAATGACTGGCAGGCTACCAGGACCCGCATGAACGTGTGGGAAGTACAGTGAGGAAACAGCAAGTTTAGTCCCCACAGTGACATCACTGGGCTTTTATTATTTGACCAGTCACAACAATTCAAGTCTTGAACCTTTACGGGGTTTGCGGGGAAAAAAATGAACACAAAACAAAACTAAAGAAATCCTAACTCCACTTGGAGCCTTACCTATCTTGCACTGGATACTTACTACTCACCCGGGCAAATAAGCTGCTTGCCGGAACAAACACACAACAAAAGAGAAGTCTTGTTGAGCTCTTGAGAGGTCTTGGGTTAAACATAACCCAGTTAGTCTTTCAGGAAACGGTCAAACACAAATCAGGTAGTCCTCCAAAAAAATAAAATAAAACTGGTCATACACAAAACAAGCAAAGTTTACTTTTACTACCACCAATAAACTCACTCCACAGTATTATCTCCCAACTACCTCACACTGCTCAGGTGTGAGCCGTCCTTTCATTACGGCTTCACGAGGTGATTTGCCTTCAGCTGTAGGCACTTGTCTGCTGCTGCAGTGGAAAGGGGTGGAGCCAATGTTGTATTGTCCCTCTCTAATGGTGTTCCTGGTGGCATTACGATATGTATAGTGCTACATTAAATGGCAATATTTTTTAAAAGAAAAAGGAAAAAAGAACATGAGGAATTGTCCTGTACTATCTTTTGAAAATGGAGATTTCTGAAAGCTCAGTTTTTTTGTAGCAACATGGTATTAGCTTACTGGTTTAATTTGTGAGTAGTTGTCAGTTTTCTGGTGCCAGAATTTTCATGTTTTAACCCTTTGAATTGAATGACACAAAAAGCACTCACTTTTATCTCTATCGAATAATTATTTCTTAACATAGGATCATTTTTTGCTGCACCATAGTTGTAATACTTCAGAAACATGCCTCCAAAATAAACTTCATAACTAGAACTTCCACTTCAAGCCATTCTTTCATTTACATTAAAGTAATGAAAATGATGGTTCAGGGGTGAAAGTACACTTTCTGAGGATGAGGATGTGTATTTCAAAGTGAAACCAAACCAATGTGAATAGCGCTGTTCTAATAGATTAAATGGTATTTTTACTGTTTGAGTAAAATTTATATCATAACAATAATGTATATATTTTACTATTTCCTTTACTATTCTAACAATTGGAATATAAGCATTGTTTTTCAAGCAAAACAGAACTTACAGTTATTCTCTAACTGTTTTTGTTATATTGGGATTCATGTCAATTTGTGTCAACTTCAGTAGCTTGTATTCATTCAGTTCATGGTGAAATAAAATAATTAGTAGTTTTCATATTAATGGGTGATTATAAAGTTATTTATTTTTGTTTTTATAACATTGATGTGTATCATGTTAATTTATTTTCATTTCATATTTTATTATTATTGTTATACATAGTTATTTATTGTTTGTTTAATTGGTTGCATTGTCATCAAAAAAGAGAAAACATTTTAATTTTACCATTTAAATTCTCTGAGCATTTATCTCCTACATTTCTATACATTATAAAAACAATGGCATGTTCTATTGGCATGGCTCTGTGATGGGGTTACTCCATACAACCTATTTTCACAATGTAAGATGATATACCTGAACTAACATTTTCTATTTTGGAAATATACTCAAGTGAACACATTTTTGATAAGCTATTCTCATACAGTATAATGGGGCCTAAAAAATAAACCTTATCATATCCAGGTCTACGCTTTACAGTTTCTGATAGGGGCAAGTCTACACAAAATAAGTGGTTATCTATTATAGATAAACCTGTTTAATCTGAAAAATCTGAGAACAATGAAGAAAAAAAAAGACAAAATGAACTTTGTCTCTAAGGGTTAAATCTGTTAAAATACCACTGAACCATGCAGGCATTTGGACCAATCCTTAGCCTTAAATGACCAGCCGAGCACCATTCCAGCCAGTGGCTCGTTCCAGCAAGTACTAAAAACAATGATGAAAATACCAAGCTTGGCACAAATATACTTGTGCTGTTGTGTATCACTCCAAAATATCAGTCTGTCCTTGCAATAGCTGCATTTTTGCTAGCAAGGGGCTTTTTCCCTCAGAACAGAGCTCAGGGAGTTTTCATGCGAAAACCATTGTATTTTCTCGGACTTCGGAATTTTATTCTTAACAATCATATCCTATAGTTATTTTGGCATGCAAATCACAGCATATGTGGTTTTCTCTGCTTGTAAATCTTTTTTTCTTTGTTAAAGGAGAGTGCCAATCCACCTCCCCCATATTTTTAAAATTCCATTTCAATGGGGGAAGTAGAGAGGGCCATAGACCTAGGTGGGACCACAGCACGCAGTGCTTACGCTGGAAAGAAGTTACAGTAACACCCACTTTTCACAGACGATAAAAAACAAATGCAATTACCTTTTCTCCAATGTCCACCAGTCATGATAAATCAGCTATATGAGGTTATATAATGTATATTTTAGACATTTCCAGTCTGTCCCATTTTTTTTCAGTCTAACATCAGAACGCCTTAAAATTTATATGTATTAATCCAAACATGTTAATTTTAGCGATGCCGCATTTCTCTTGTTTTACCAGTGCAAACATCCGACCTTAGTAAATTTGGAAAAATGGTATTTGTCTCGTTAGCATCAGTAAAAGCCTTGCCAATCCCTAGTAAATATGGTTCTAAGTTCGCAAAGCCGAGGAGTAGAGGGGGTGTCCCTCCCTCTCTTTCAATGACATTGAATTTGGGCCTTTCTTTACTTTGGGGGTGGACATCTGTGTTTCTAGGGCATCTAGAGTCTTGCGTCAGGATCTGGATCATTGTCTTCAGATTATACGTAAAATGCTTGTTGTAACATGCTGTAACTGGTTATGGTTATACACTTTGTTGTACGTCGCTCTGAATAAGAGCGTCTGCCAAATGCCTGTAATGTAATGTAACTTAATAAATATTTTCATTTTGATCAATATAATGTAGCAAGCATGTTTCAAACAAATTGCACGTCATCTGCTTTGTGTACTTGTGTATGCCCAATGGAACATATTTCCTGAAACACGTTTTAAAATCCCCTCCACCGACACACCCACACATGAAAAACACACACATGCATTATTATATTAAATATGAATTAATACATGCAAGATGTTGTGTTGATTGTTTTCAGTAGTTCATAGGAACTATGAATGAGACAAAATGGGCACTTTTTAAATAAAATAAATAAATAAATTTAAATGTACTTTTTAAATTGCACTTTTCTTTTATACAACATGTTCAAGAGAAAAAACCTACACTAGAAAGCCAATTAGAATGTAATGTACAAAAACATTTGGCTGACTGCATCCATCCATGCATCCATTTTATTAAACTCCTAGTAAGGGTTGTGGGGGCGGATATAGCCTATCCCAGCATGCAGTGGGCTAGTGGCAGGAATATACCCTGGACAGGTCACCAATCCATCACAAGGCCCACACACCATCTGCTGAATGCACTGGATATAAAAATAAATAAAATAAAAAACAATAAATAAAATACTCCTTGGAGCTAGAGAACTCAAACTGCACTTAAGTGAAAAAAAAACAAAAAACAAAGACAGACAAAAAGAAAGAAATTGCCATAAAATACCTTTACACCTGCCAGCTGCCATTATTTATAATTGTGCTAAATGAGGTGCATATTTTAATTTTAATTGTCCTTATATTTTCCGGCCAGAATAACTCCAGTATTGCATACAGGTTCTTTGTTTAAAAGGCTTTGTGTTGTTACATGGCTGTTACCTAATTTTAAGTTCACTTGTTTTCCTGATAGTCAGTTTCACAGAATTGCTCTTGAAAAAGCTGAAAGTGACTCGTCACAACTGTTGTAGTCTGTAGTTCCGGTCACTTGTCTCCCCAGTACTGTCTCTGTGTCTGTGTTCCCTGAGCTGCTTCACTCCCCTGTACTTGCGTGATTTCACTATTCGGGTGGTTCCGGGTTTTCGTGGTTTCCCCCCTTCTTTCCAGTCTCGCTTTACTTTCTTCCTGCTGATTTCTAGTTTTACTAATTTCTACTAATCCCTACTAACTTATAGATTGTAAAGTACTAACCTCGCTAATATACTAACATGTGAATATTACTAATGGACTAACACACACTAGTTTTGGGTTTTTGATAGTTTAGATCACTATACTAATACATTAACCAGTCTCCCCTTTTCCATGCTGCGCTGTAGCTCCGCCCCTTTTCTTTCTAGCCTGCTCTAACGCTGAGTTCTGCAATTGCCTGCACCTGTCTCTTGCTCTAACTGCACCTCTCTCTCTCTGCACGTGTTTTACCTGCTAAACCCAGGCCGTCTGTTATCATTGTTGTCTATGTGATTCCAGTCCGCGTTTTGTCAGTCCCCTGTCATTTAATTAGTTATCCTAATGTTCTTCACCTGGATGTTGTTTGTTACTCCGCCCTCACTCACGTAACCCTCCTTGATTGTTACCTTCCCCAGTGTATAAATGTCAGTCTTTTCCACCATGTCCCTGTCAGAACGTTGATCATATTCATTGTGCCGATTATTTGTAAGCCTTTGTTTATTGAGATTCTTGCGACACCCCTTTGCCCGACTTCGAGTTTGCCTGCCCCTTTTGGTTTTGTTTGATCTGGTTCGACCTTCGCTTTTCTTTGACTTCTCTTTTGCCTGCCCCTTTGTACCTTCGCTATTTCTGATCTCCTGGTTTTTGACTTTTTGCCTGTCTTTTACTTTTCTTTTGGAAACTCGATTCTGTACCGCACTCTCTCTGATCACCCGGCTACGAACTTCGCACTGATTAAAGACAACGTTTTTTGGATTTCCCTGGTCTGCGTGTGGGTCCTTACACAGAACATCACAGTACGTTCTGACCAGGATGGACCCAGCGGACCCTGCCCAGGTACAATTTGTACTTGGGCAGCAGGGAGCCATGTTGGGGCGCCACCAGTCCCACTTGGAGTCGGTCTCTCACCAGCTGCAGACCCTAACCTCCTGCGTGGCGGAGCTGATATCTGCACTCCGGGCTTCCTCGCCTGGCTTCGCTCCCCAGCAACCTGCGGCTCCCGCTACGCCTGACATCCCACCTGTACGTGCTCGTGAGCCCGACCTTCCTCCTCCGGAGAAGTATGACGGAGAACCTGGTGGCTGCCGCCCATTCCTTACCCAGTGCCGGCTGATCTTCCAGCTACAGCCAGCTACCTTCCCCACTGAGCAGGCCCGAGTTGCCTACATCATCACGCAGCTCACCGGGCGAGCTAGGAAGTGGGGAACGGCTGCCTGGGAGGAGGGGCTTCCCTGCGTGCAGACCTCCACGCTGCTCGCAGAAGAGATGAAACGGGTCTTCGACCGCTCCAAGCACGGCCATGATGCGGCGCAAGAACTCCTGCGCATGCGCCAAGGGGGAATGACGGTGTCGGACTTCGCCATCGACTTTCGTACTCTGGCTACCGCCAGTGGCTGGGAGGAGAAATCTCAGTACGACACCTTCCTCAATGGCCTGTCTGAGAGCGTGAAGGACGAGCTGCTGACCCGGGACCTGCCCGAGGACCTAAATGATCTCATTGCCCTGGCTATCCGCGTGGATTCACGCATCCGAGAGCGCCAACGGGCTCGCAGTCAAGGGGTCTACAACCGAGCAGTCACTGAGAGGTCCAGAACCACTGCTGCACCTTCTACCAATCTCAAACCTCCTCCAGTCATGATGTCGGACCCGGAGCCGATGCAAGTCAACCGTGCTCGCCTGACCAAGGAGGAGAGGGATAGAAGAATGCACACCAGGTCATGCCTCTACTGTGGGAAACCAGGCCACTATGTCGCAGCCTGCCCGCTAAAAAGACAACGCCCGCTAGTGTGTCGAGAAGCACTAGTGGGTATGATTCCTACCGAATCCTCCTCCAAACACCGGACTTGCCTGCCTGTCAACATTGAGTGGGATGGACGAACCAAAGGGACCACCGCCCTCATCGACTCCGGGGCCGAGGAGAACTTCCTGGACGCTGGGGCCGCCGAGAGATGGGGGATCCCCTTGGAGAAGATGTCATGCCCCCTAGTGGCCAACTCGCTCAATGGTCAAAGGTTGGCGAATATTACTCACACCAGCGTTCCTCTCAAGGTTCGGCTCTCCGGCAACCATCAAGAGGAGCTTCGGCTCCACATCATTGAATCTCCCCACTCACCCATCATTCTCGGGCATCCCTGGCTTGAGAAGCACAACCCCACCTTGGAGTGGAACTCGCACAAGATTTTGGGCTGGAGCCCATTCTGTTTAGCATCTTGTCTGCGAGAGGCCCATTCTTCTGTTCCTGAGTCACCTCCTCCCGAGAAGCCGACGGACCTGTCGGCGGTTCCTCCCGAGTACCTGGACCTAGAAGAGGTCTTCAGCAAGTCCCGAGCCACCTCTCTGCCTCCTCACCGCCCTTACGACTGCACCATTGACCTGAAGCCCGGCACCACTCCCACCAGAGGTCGATTGTTCTCTCTGTCTCGGCCGGAGACGGAAGCTATGAATAAATACCTCCAGGAGTCCTTGACTGCCGGCATCATCCGTCCTTCATCCTCACCAGCAGGGGCCGGATTCTTCTTTGTGGGGAAGAAGGATGGCTCACTCCGGCCTTGCGTCGACTACCGAGCCCTCAATGACATTACGATCAAGAACCGTTACCCACTCCCCTCATGGCTTCCGCCTTTGAACTCCTGCAAGGAGCCACCATATTCACCAAGCTGGACCTGCGCAACGCCTATCACCTGGTGCGCATTCGAGAGGGCGATGAATGGAAGACAGCCTTCAACACTCCTACCGGACACTGGGAGTATTTGGTGATGCCCTTCGGGCTCACAAACGCACCAGCTATTTTCCAGACACTGGTGAATGATGTTCTGAGGGACTGGATAAATAAGTTTGTTTTTGTATACCTGGATGACATCCTGATCTTTTCCAAAACTAAGGAGGAACATATCATCCAGGTCCGCAAGGTGCTCCAGAGACTGTTGGAGAACCGCTTATTTGTCAAGGCGGAGAAATGTGAGTTTAGTTGCAACACCACTTCTTTCCTGGGATACATCATCTCCGCCGGCAGCATTCAGATGGACCCCAGAAGATCCGGCGGTTGTGGAATGGCCTCAGCCAGACTGTCGTCGGGAACTGCAACGTTTCCTGGGCTTCGCCAACTTTTACCGCCGTTTCATCCGTAATTACAGTTCTCTGGCAGCCCCACTCACCGCCCTCACATCCATTAAGACCCGATTCCAGTGGAACGCCCAGGCTGAAACAGCCTTCCGAGCCCTCAAAAACCACTTCACCTCTGCACCCATCCTTGTTCATCCTGACTCTGCGGCTCAGTTCATCGTAGAGGTTGATGCCTCCAACATTGGGGTGGGAGCCGTTCTCTCTCAGCGTTCCTCCAGGGACAATAAGATCCATCCCTGTGCCTACTTCTCTCACCGCCTGACACCCACAGAACAGAACTATGACATTGGGAACCGTGAGCTGTTGGCGGTGAGGATGGCTTTGGGAGAATGGCGCCATTGGCTTGAGGGCTCTCAAACACCTTTCCTGGTGTGGACTGATCATAAGAACCTGGAGTACCTTCACACAGCCAAACGCCTCAACTCTCGCCAGGCCCGATGGGCACTATTCTTCTCCAGATTTGACTTTACCCTTGCTTACCGCCCCGGGTCAAAGAATACCAAGCCTGACGCCCTCTCCCGCCGGTTTGAACCACCCACCAAAGATCCTTCACCTGACACCATCCTCCCGCGGAGCTGTTTCATCAATGCCATTCACTTGGACATCGAGGAGATGGTTCGTAAGGCCCAGGAGGATGAGGCTGGTCCAAGTAATTGCCCAGCGGATCGTCTCTACGTTCCTGCCCAAGTCCGCTCTCAAGTTCTCCTTTGGGGCCACGCTTCGCAACTCTCATGCCACCCGGGGCCACCAGAACCAGGACATTTATTCAGAGACGTTTTTGGTGGCCCTCCATGAAACAAGAGATCTTGGACTTTGTGGCTGCCTGCTTGGTCTGTGCCCAGAACAAACCCTCTCACCACCCACCCTCAGGTCTGTTACAGCCCCTCCCCATCCCACACCGCCCCTGGTCTCACATAGCATTAGATTTCATCACAGGCTTACCCCCATCCAACACTTTCACCACTATCCTCACCATAGTTGATAGGTTCTCTAAAGCTGTTCACTTCGTTCCCCTCACCAAGCTTCCCTCTGCCAAAGAAACCGCCAACTTACTCATTCATCACGTTATTAGATTACACGGCATCCCCACTAATATAGTTTCCGATAGAGGCCCCCAGTTCACTGCACGTTTCTGGAAAGCTTTCTGCTCACTGTTGGGTTCCTCCATTAGCCTATCCTCAGGATTTCACCCCCAGACCAATGGCCAGACCGAGCGGGCCAATCAAGTGATCGAAACTGTCCTTAGATGCCTCTGCTCCAAGAACCCCACCTCATGGTTTTATCAACTACCCTGGGCAGAGTATGCCATTAACTCACACACCTCCGCTTCCAAACTTTCTCCGTTCGAGTGCTGCCTAGGGTACCAGCCGCCTCTATTCCCTAGTCAGGAGGAGGAGGTGGGGGTCCCCTCAGCTGAAGCCTTCATCCGGCGCTGCAGGAGAACATGGAAGACCGCTCGCCTCAACTTGCTTCGCGCCAGCGCCAGGATGAAGGTGACGGCCGATCGCCGCCGCTCTAAAGCCCCCTCCTACAGAGTTGGACAGCGTGTTTGGCTCACCACCAGAGACATTCCCCTACGTGTTGAGTCCCAGAAGTTAGCTCCTCGTTTTATTGGCCCCTTCCCTATTGTTAAAATCCTCAGCCCCACTGCTGTTATATTAAAGTTACCCTCCACCATGCGCAGAATTCACCCCACTTTTCATGTTTCCCGCTTAAAACCCGTTGTTACCCATCCCCTCTGCCCTGCCCCTGAGCCCCCCCTCCCCCCGACTCATTGATGGTGGTGATGCCTACACCGTGAACAAACTGCTGGATGTTCGTCGTCGGGGTCGCGGCCTTCAGTACCTGGTGGACTGGGAAGGCTACGGCCCCGAGGAAAGAAGCTGGATCCCCTCTCACTTCATTTTGGATAAACAGATTGTTAAGGACTTTCATGTTAAACACCCTGTGCCACCGGTGAAAACGCCAAGAGGCGTTTCCTAGGGGGGGGGGTACTGTTGTAGTCTGTAGTTCCGGTCACTTGTCTCCCCAGTACTGTCTCTGTGTCTGTGTTCCCTGAGCTGCTTCACTCCCCTGTACTTGCGTGATTTCACTATTCGGGTGGTTCCGGTTTTCGTGGTTTCCCCCTTCTTTCCAGTCTCGCTTTACTTTCTTCCTGCTGATTTCTAGTTTTACTAATTTCTACTAATCCCTACTAACTTATAGATTGTAAAGTACTAACCTCGCTAATATACTAACATGTGAATATTACTAATGGACTAACACACACTAGTTTTGGGTTTTTGATAGTTTAGATCACTATACTAATACATTAACCAGTCTCCCCTTTTCCATGCTGCGCTGTAGCTCCGCCCCTTTTCTTTCTAGCCTGCTCTAACGCTGAGTTCTGCAATTGCCTGCACCTGTCTCTTGCTCTAACTGCACCTCTCTCTCTCTGCACGTGTTTTACCTGCTAAACCCAGGCCGTCTGTTATCATTGTTGTCTATGTGATTCCAGTCCGCGTTTTGTCAGTCCCCTGTCATTTAATTAGTTATCCTAATGTTCTTCACCTGGATGTTGTTTGTTACTCCGCCCTCACTCACGTAACCCCTCCTTGATTGTTACCTTCCCCAGTGTATAAATGTCAGTCTTTTCCACCATGTCCCTGTCAGAACGTTGATCATATTCATTGTGCCGATTATTTGTAAGCCTTTGTTTATTGAGATTCTTGCGACACCCCTTTGCCCGACTTCGAGTTTGCCTGCCCCTTTTGGTTTTGTTTGATCTGGTTCGACCTTCGCTTTTCTTTGACTTCTCTTTTGCCTGCCCCTTTGTACCTTCGCTATTTCTGATCTCCTGGTTTTTGACTTTTTGCCTGTCTTTTACTTTTCTTTTGGAAACTCGATTCTGTACCGCACTCTCTCTGATCACCCGGCTACGAACTTCGCACTGATTAAAGACAACGTTTTTTGGATTTCCCTGGTCTGCGTGTGGGTCCTTACACAGAACATCACAACAACCTGCTGTTGGGTGCTTGCATTTCAGATGCTTCTATCGAATTATGTCAAATCACAATGCATTCATATAGTGCATTTTACAAAATGTAGATTAAAGTATATATTGATTCTCTGTGAGAACTATCTTTAAACGATTGACATATGTAATAACACAATGCCAAATGCTGGCCATATGAAATATCCCTTGCCCTATGAAAGGGCCTTTCATTGAACTTTGGAATAATGTGGAATTTTCAGCACATTCTACAGGGGGGCTGCAAAGCTAAACAAGTTCATGATTACATTCATTGATCCAAGGTTAACCTATGCAGCCAGACTTTATTTTGTCATATAGAGCTCAACTGGATATCTCTGTCTGATAATGCAGTAGATTAAGATATAGATATAGATACAGTATAGAACAACATCAGGTTACAATTGCTGACAAAATGCTGGGGACAGTTCAAGACACAATTTTCAGCCAGTAGTTACCAGACTGGCATATATGGGAGCCCATTGTGACTGTGGTAGGGCATCTGAACAACGCAACCACAGCCACCAGACACCACAAAGCTATGGCGAGGAGTAAGCCTGATGGCAGTGGAGGGTCAGGTCTGTCCATGCTGTGCAAGGTCACAATGGGGAGGCGTGTAGAGATGTCAGCAAGTAGTTGCCCTCAATACATCAAGGAGTAGACTGTTCCCCAAGGTGAAATGTCTTACTTACTTCAGCATGTTAGCTTGAACAGGAGACACACAGGCCACCATTTCATTAGTACATGAGCAAGGAAAGGAGGGAAACTGAATTAACCCCTTTAAATCCACTTAAAACCCAGGGCATTTTGTAAGAACCCCCCTGTCTTAACCCTTTCTTCCAAAGACAATTTTCACCTGGAGTACTAGTTTTAAATAAAGCCATACAAATTTGTTGCAACACACAGCAGAGAGTTTATAGTATTATTTGAAGGGCACATGTGTGCCATCAAGACTACAGATCAAAATTTTGAAAATATGATAAATGATTCATGGTATACACAAAATGTACATACAATGTAAATTTATTTAGCAAAATTCACGAGCTAGCATCAAAATTATTATACAAAATGTATCCCCAAAATCTTTCACACTACTGCAAAAAAAAAATTAAAAAAAAAAAATGTGTAGACAACTAAAAGCAGTGGAATTTTGCACCTCTCTAAATTGCATATTTTGGATAATGTTTTGAACACATAATCTACACCACAAAAACACATTTTCTTTACACAGAATCACATAGGGGAGAGCGGGACAAAATCTATAATGGGGTAAAATGTAACAGAGTTTTTAGGTCGATGCATCAAGCTTGAATGTAGGGGTTAAACATGCAGAACTACCATCTAGTTGTCTCCAACAAGAGAGTTCAATAAATATTTTGTGAGATATTGCCAAAAGTTTGTTTTGGCTATATGCAAGTGAATGTTTTTAATGGAAGTGTCTTTTGGCTACTGTATTGCATGTGTATATCAAGGAATCCAAATGTATGGAATCGTAAACAGTCTTTTAGTGACTAACAGATTGCATAGTTTTGATATAGCATACTAGCCTGCTGGGATTGACTCTCAGTACTTTCGGTTACATTGCTATGGTATGTCCCAGAAATTTAATTGTGGTGTGTAATCATAGCCAAAGGGTGTTAGCTGAATAGCCAAATTCGGCAGCTAGAAGCTTTGCAAAAAGAGAGAGAGAGAGAGAGAGAGAGAGAGAGAGAGAGAGAGAGAGAGAGACGGTCTGTACATATGGCAGTGGCAGAAACCAATAGTAGCGTGCATCTGCAAGTATGTTGTTCACATTCCAAACGTGTTATTCATTATCCAAAGTGAAATTGTAAACATCTAATAAAAAATATCTATGCTATTTGCACAAAAAGCAGTAGCAACTTGGTGAACTACAAGCCAAACTTGGCAGGTCTTGCTGAAAAGCTGTTGGACAAGTGGCGTACAGAATGTTGATGTGGAATAAGAAGGAATAATAAGGAGACCACTAAACTTGCTTTGTCAGTGAACTTAAATGCCCTCCAGCAGGGACATAACTTTGCCTATGACACCATCTTTGAGCAAACCTCCACTTTATAAACATGAAAATGAAGCCTCTAATTGAGATCCACTTTTTAAAGCTCTTTAAATACTTCTGTCACAGCTTAAAATGTTTTTCTCTGATCCGGCATAATTATAAATACATTTTATAGCACAATGGCAAGTTGTTAGAACTAGCTGGCACATTCATGCACTATCAGCACAATCTTCATGCCCCCCCTGGCAGTACACAGTTAGATTACTTGGGAATGGTCGGATCCATTGACACCAATGAGGGCTCATTTGAGAGGTTATAGTCTTGTTTAATTCGCTCTGTAACTTGATTGACTAAAAAGTAAACCTATCGCTATTCAAATAAGCAAACGTCTGCTATAGAAAATACTACTTTTATAAATGGATTCTTGTCGGATTGAGTTGGAAATCGCACCTGACCTAGCTAACAGTGATAACTTGAACAAAAGTGGAGGCATTTTGGATTACAGACACATGAACATAGACAAAGGAGCTAGTATTGTATATACCGAAAGTGAATACAATGTAAGTACATTATATATTTAAAACTTATTTCTTAATGATTTATTTGGTGATCTGATGTACTGTACTGAAAGCTGAAAGGGTACACATTTTTTCATGCAAAAATAAATGAGACTGGGTAAATGTAGGAAGTACAAAAAAATGTTTTTTGATTTGGGTTACTGTGTAATAAGTGACTGGGGGATGGGGAGTCTCCTTTTATTTTGCTGCCGTTTATTGCCCTGAGCTCTGATAAGGGAATGAGTGGCAGGTTGTGGGCCAGAAAGGAGTCTGTTGCAGGGGCTGACTTTGAATCTGTGGTGTGTTTGTGGCCCATTTTTTCCTAAATTGTGGATATTCGCTGTACTACCATTTCTGTAGGATGTGCGCTTTTCGAATAGCCATCATACTGGGAGGTAGGGTATACGTCGATTCACTACAACCTCCTCTTATTCTCTAAAACTTTACACTGTACATGGTTCACAGCTTGACATAAAGAGCAAAATTGTACCAAAATGGCCCTGATCCTTCAGGAGTCTCACTATTAAACATACAGGAAATATTTATTCTGGAAAACACCAAAGAAATCCAAAAATAATTTTGTATTTTCTTTATTCTGTAGTGATTACATGTACTTCTGTTACTGGTCGAAATGGAATTTCTTTTTCCACTCTTACCCCAGGATATAGACAACAGCAGGATGAAAGTTTGGAGTGGATTGAACTTGAAGGTTAAATCTGACGTGTTTTCCCAAATGTGAGCCCAAGTGTCCCCGAAACCTCTCCAAATGGCACCAGATCTCTCCAAATTGGAATATTTTTCTTCATTTATCAATATTTTCATAAAACCGTGTGTACATTTATGCATAATCGGAAACATACTAACAAATTCCACCGGATTTATCAAGCGCTTGTAGGCACAGCTTGTTTTCATATCCACATACATGTTGATAAATACCAATCAATTGTAAATGAAAAGTACGTTCACAGAAACTGGTGAGCATAAATTGACACCCCTAAAAAGCCACATAAGGAGCTTGGAATTCCATTGCAGGCAATTTAAAGAGACAAAAGACAATCTGAGTAGAGATTGAAGAGCTTCTAATGAAAGTACATGCCAAAAAGAATAATTTATTCAGTAGTGTAAGCAGTGGAGTGTCAGGAAAAGACTAAAACCTGGCAAGATGTAGGGGGAGTCGCCATAAATGTAACACTGCGATAAATGTCTTCATGTAAAATGTGACCACTGTAGCCATTTCAGGTTTGTACATGTGCAATTCTTTCCTCTTTGTGATATTTCCAAAAAACCTTTTGAGCGAGCTAAGGAAAAGGCTATTCCAGAAGTAATATTTGGGTATAAGGCTTTACTTTTATTTACAATAAATCAAATCATACGTCAACTGTAAAAGTTATCTGTCATTGAAAAGTGTGGTTTTTGGAGTGTATTTTAGCAGGAACTATATGCTAGGTGAGCAAAAAAAAACATGATACCCCATCTGTATTAGCTGTTATAGTTATGCCACCTCTGAGTTGCTATAACAAACGAAAATGCTTTTTTGTGCTATATGTTTAAAGAAGGCCATCTAGACAAAACAAGATATTTGCTTTGTAATAGGTCATACCTGGGTGTTAAATAAGGAAACTTTTCTTGTCAGTTTGGATGTTAACCACAACTCACGTCACAGTAAGTTACAAAGTTACTTCTGCATCAGGCTATAGATATTATTTTGAGCTATAATGTAAAAAAAAAAGTTAATCATAGTTACTTATCACACACTAAATTTACTTAGAAACTGTCAAACCACTTAGTTTTACATTGCTTTGTGCTGTGACCTACAGTATTTATACTCAGCTGCTGCTGTAAGAAGCCCTCTAATTTCCATATGCAAACAGTGGCTGTATGAAAGGAGGGAGAGCCTCCCAGCAGCCCTTGTCAAAACGTACAAATTTCGCAGGGAAGTGTGAAGTGAGGGAACTCATGTTCATTTTCACCAACACTCAGTGCGTTTGCATGCACAGTTGAAATCGATCTATATTAATAGCTCGATTTGGGCAAAGATGAGATTTAATTGGATTATTGTCATTGTCCCAATATACATGACTTGGAAAGAATCGATTTATTGACTGAGGTGTGTCTGACGAAGGCTTCTTATAAATCCTGCTTCCTCCAATTTTGTCGCAACTTTTTTGAATAGTTTGCCATTCCACATTTTTCTTCCATCCATGTATCTTAAGATATTTAACTCCTTTAGTTGCAACAGCATGAAGTTGGTCTCCTCGCCCGTCCAGAAATGTGTTTTTTTCGCCATGATACTAGGGAGGGTAAAACAGAGCTTTAGAATGTCGCCAGCAGTGTATACGCGTGAGCTTGAAAATGCATTTCTCACAGAAAAGGTGGTTAGTCACCTTTTTTTAGTTCATTACAGTGGTGATAGAAGTGACAATAATTAAGTGGTACTGTGCTGTTCGCCTTTATTGATCGCCGTACGTTTATTGATCGTGTGAAGTAGCTTGCACAATTGGACAGTACTAACCATAAAAATGTACTTTGAATGGTACTTGCTCAATCGAACTGTAAATGTGAAAAACATTCGATTATAGTCAGTGGCACCAGAATTTTCTGTTACACCCTTAATAAACGGCAAAAGTCCCAGTAAAAGATTGAATTAAATCTTTTAAAGTTATATATTTTCTGAAACGTTATTGATTCCGCTTGGCCACCATGAGTGTATAGTTGCTATGTAAATTACGGAACATGCACAGAATGCGTAGGCCTATTTTTGGCCTATTGAAGTGCATACATGCCGTAGTAAATCGACCCCCAACCACATTATCTAGGTATGTTAGTCCGACTTCGTACAATTTCAATCGGACTACAATGTTAACATGATTTAAGTCTAGTTTTAGCCGGAATAAAACAATAAATCGACTTTTTTAAACATCATGTAAACCCACTGCGTAACTTCTCCTTTGCGTTCACGCAGACACACATAGACACTTGCATAATTGAGCAGGCCGCGCTGTCTACAATAACAAAGTTGATTTTATTGTGTTGACCTCTCCCCTTAGACCTGTTCAATGTGATAAAAACCGGCAAGAAATTTTCCGGTTTCTGGTATAGCTCATAGGTACACAAGCCTCTTTTACCACAACAACATGACAGCCCACAAGGAGGATAATTTGAACTATTTACAAAGATATATAATCAAATCACTAAAGAATTTACAATACTATAGTATGGTCTATCAATATTGCAGTGTTCTTTATGCAAACATTTGCCAATAAATACACAAAGCCCTTATAAATAACTGATAAAGTATGTGCTGGGCTGCCAAAAAAGAATAAATAAGCCACAAATTCAACTATAAGGAAGCTATAATATATGTTCAAAAGCTGTGTAAATGAGTTTGAATAAAATGAGACTCTAAGGTTAGTGTAGCATTTTGCTTCTTGTTAAAAACAATGACACAAACCAGTGTGTTCATAAGTGCTTCTGATTGCATCCAGTGAGAAGGTCACATAAGTTTTTTGCTGACACCAAAGCCAGCAACATTGTTGTTTTAATAGATGTAATTTGAAGCTTGGCTGTGTGCATGGGTTCACTTTCAATTTTGTCTAGTTTCAACATGTTTGAAACAGCCATTTTAGGTGTTCTATCTGGTGTATTGTAAATGCAATCACCATTCTCATTTAATAACCATGAAAAATTTAAGATAGAACACTATAATTGTAAGCTTGCATACCACTGATTGAATGCAGGCCTATTATTGTGGTGTTCAAACAACAACAAAAAAATAATAAAATTCAAACAAAAAGTAACAATGCTGTTAGGATGGCATGCATTATATTAAATTATTCAGTTATCAACGACATTTAGAGTATTTACACTTATATATGTCAGGATCTGAAGCAATTCAGGTGAAGTGCCTTGGCTTAAAGAGCACATCAACACTGCCTCATCTGAGAATTGAACCTGCGACTCTCAGTCTAATTCCTTAACCACTGCATTACTCTTATGCCACTTCAAAAGGTTTTCCCACTCCATAGATATGAAAGCTGCCTCTAACATGTATTCACACATACTTAAAATGATGACTATGGATCATCCATGAAAAAAAACCTGTATCACCCTGAGGTCAAGGACAATGAGCTGTGCTCCTCAAACACAAGCATGTCTTTTCTTCCACAGACAAGCCAACTGACCACAAATTGAGAGAAGGGGGTTATGAGTCAGACACACTGTAATTTCTGCTCGCACCAAAACTGTACTTAATGACTACTGTCAGGGCATTGTTAATCCTGGGAGATCAACAAGAGAGGCTTTCTCTTCCTCCCAACATCATCATTAGAACATGACTTCAGTGGCTTTCTTTTTTTTTTTCTTCTTTTTTCTTCTTTTTTTTCCCTTGAACGAAACTCCTACTGGTTTTATCACAAGCCCCATTTGAAGACAGACCTTGTACCTTGCTGATAGTTCCAGGTTGTTTTTCCACTGGGGCAACAGTAACTATTGTGTACCTATGTACTGTAACTCTAAAATGTCACTAGAGGTGTACAAACTACTCAGAGTGTGTTTCTCTTTTCAATAAATAAATAAATAAGAGGTGCAAAGTCACTAATTCATTTCAGTTTACCCCCACATACTAACTGCTATAGGTTTTACTGTGTTATTTACTATGTATGTATTTGTACTGCATTGTTGTTGTATGGGATGTGATATGTAAACCTTTAAACTGAGAAAAGTGCCCAGATCCTACCCTGGCACAGGAAATACAGCAATTCCTGAGGATGCAAATTACTGGCCACACCTGACTATACATCGCTTTAACAGTTTATGAGAATACAGTGTTTGACAGTTTGCTTACCAATAGACCACCACCAAAGATGACCTGGATCAAGGTCAAACCAATGTACTTCACTGTCGCAGGACCATAATCATGCTCACAATTGCTCATGCTCACAATTGCAGCCATGAGATGGCTCAACCCGGTGCAATTTTTTTTTTTTCATGGTCACTTTATGATATGATCGGTCTCCAAAACTGCACAAACGCGGTTTAGCTCCTGTGCCAGTAAGACTTTCCACCTTCACGCCTGGGCCAGGTTGAAGCAGATTAGACCTATATTCAATTGCCAGCATCACCACGTTAAACAAAGTCCTTCAGTCCTTCAGTCCTTCAGGCTGACAAATTAAGTCCATCTCTGCAGCTTCATACATTTAAAAAAAGTCACCGCATTTAATAAAATTATATTCTGCAAATGTTTTCCTCTTGTGAAAGCAGCACACGTCCAGTCGTCTGTATGTACTTATGTACCGCTAAGCAAACCTGAGGGTCTAAATCCATCCTGAGGCTCGGAGACAAGTGAATTAAAATACTTAAACTAGTAGACCGAGAAGTTCTTTTAAAGACCCAGAGAGTTCACATTCCGGCGTGTTTGCAGACTCGTGAGCGTGAGTCAAACTAACATTCCCGGCACCTTGGCTGCTTCTTTCAGCTCTGTGTGGTCAAATGAAACGGTGGGTTATGACCACAGATGGATGCTGCTCACTATTTAAAATTTGTCTCTAAATTCAGATGAGAGATCTCGGTTGTTCTGTCACTTTAAATGAAGGTGACTTTTGCTGTCCTTTCAGGAAAGAAAAAAAAAGTGCCATGGCATGCAAGTTAAATTCCAGACATGGAAAACCACTTTCCAGCTCTTGGCCATTAAAGGTTGCAACAGGAAAGAAAGAAGGGTATTATCTCACATGATCACAGCCATACCGTACAATATTTAGTTCGAGTAATAATGTGAATTAAAGGATTTTATCTTTAACTATTGCGGTCACTTTAATTGGACTTTTTCGCTCCACGTTCTTAATGAGGTGTTGCATCACTCCAAACAGCAGCTTTTAGGACTTCTGTTTTTCTGCTCATGCTTCAGACACCCTTTGTGATGCTGTTCCTATTTGGGTCATTCTGAATCGTGGATTTATACAAGGTCTTTGTTTCTGAACGTAGTGTGTTTGAATGACTTTTTTCTCTTCATATTTGTTTGTGAGAACAAATCACAAAGTGCTTCATCTTTGAGTAACACATTTAAGAAGGTGTTACTTCCTGCAGCTTTTAAATTTATGAATGAAGTTTTGAGCAAACATTTAGATTTTGGATTTCAAAGAGGGCCTCGTTAAATAAATCAACCTTTGTTAAACCTGAGATGGATTTCAAAAGAGGGAGATGTGGCAAAGCCTTCTACACGTGACATAATGGGAGGTCAGGTACAGAGCTTGCACTTTCTAAACTCCAGACTACACCTCCCATCAGCCCCAATGGTGCTTTTCCGCTTGAACAAAGCTCAGATTTCTCTGCTTGCATAAAACGCAATTTAACTCTACAATACATACCCATCAAACTCTATGGTACTTCCATTATTCAGACAGTTGTATCCTTGCATCCTTCCTCCAAGACCTGCTCTTCCAAATGTCAGTTTCCTGTAAGTATCCACTCCTTGTCTTACAGAATCTTAGAATGTTTCCCTTTTGCAAGGGGTTGGCTGTTTGAGTCTAGAGCTCGTGAAACACGGACAAGGGTATTTCTCAAAATCCCAAGCTCTGGGTTTCATCTCCCATTTACATAACATGTGTTAACAGATTTCATAAGAGCAACATACTCACAACTTGCTTAGTGCAGGCAGTAAAGCAAGATTAACCATAGCATAGATGCAAATAAATGATTCTAATACAAACCAAACCTAATGGTAAAGTGCAATTCATTTTGTTTATTTTAATGGGTGTTTTTCTTCCCCATCTATGTTTTAAATACTTAGCCTTAGCTTCTTGTTCCAGTTGCTTTTGGCAACTCCCAACCAATATTTGGTGGCAAGTTTCAAAGGGCAAACAAATAAAATTGACCTTATTTTGAACCATTCCAGCACACTGTGTACTTTTGAAAAAATCTGTGTACTTAAAAAAAAAGTTCTTTTGCCATTCTTCTGAAAACGTGTCTTTCAGAAAATGCATGTAGGCTGACAGGAGCTTTCTCTTTAAAAAAATGAGAGCAAAAGTGAGTTTATTGCAAATGAAAGGTCTGTCTACAAGGTGTGCTCTTAGAATCTCTCACTCCCTCTCTGCCAACCCAGCAATTTTCTTGAAATTACAGCTGCTTACTTAGTGGGCTGAGTTTTAAAATAGGTGCTCAGCAGTTAAATGCGAAATAATCAGAACAAATTCAGTCTGCACCCAGTATTGCTCTTAATCTTGTTTATGAAGTAAGCCCTGGGCCCATCAACCTGTTTACCTCATGCGAAACCCTCTTTTTTCCACTCAAAGTTTAAAGAAATTCCCCCAAAAGTTATGCTGTGAATTTAATCTCATGTTTTCCTCAGTGCAGTTTTATAATACTTTACAAACTCAATGGGATACACATATTTATGCCTACACTGAAGGTATTTTAGATGCGTCTATGCTTGCTTTACGTAACGGTCTTCTGAAGAACTGTCTAATCTAATTTTCAGAACATGGCAGCCTTACACAATTTATCTTTTAAAGGTACATATATGGGCCTGTAGCTTGTTAGCATTGTGAAACTGCCATATTCTGGAGGATATCTACATAAGGAACTAAACACAAATGTTTTTCTTTCCAGGACGAATTTCAAGTTTGGCCATGCCATTTTGTTTTATCACTTTAAGCGAGTTGGGGAGGGGAAGGAGGAGGGGTTCACCCTGATTTAAAACATGGGACAATTTAAATTGGTGTTTTCTCAATATGAGGCGGGGACAAGTTACAGCCAATCAGATGAGTGCACAGTGCTCCAAGTGGTGCAGATGGTGGCAACAGAGTTTAAAGATATCTCCACTTTCACAGTGTTCTTCTGAGCACACGACCTGTCCCTATCAACAAGAAGGCAAGAGGGGTTGAATTTGTCTACATGATGGACACACTTCCTGTACCATTCAATGGCTGATAATACCAAGACTCACAGTGGAAGTGGAGAAAATTTACCAGGATTTACTAAATTCCAGATATAATTGTTGTAGGGAAAAAATATGAAGTCTGTATTTTATGAATGGCTTGTTCTCATTATTAATACAAAAGCAGATGTTGCCAGCTTTTACAGTAGATAGCAATAAAAAGGTTATTGTTTATCCCTTCATTACCAGTAACTGCTCATCCTACTATTATTTTCATAAATAAGCACATTCAGTAAAGTCTGTTTTAATCGTTCCCTTCAGTTACAGCAACAGAGAGTGACCAGGCAACATAATCTCCCATTTCTGATACTGTGAAATAAATATAATCTGAAGGTGGTAATTTGTCTTGAATTGTAATTTGCAATAGTGCAGCAGATGAACTGAACCTTCATGTGACAAAAACACTACTTTGTGATGACGCAGGAAAAAAAAAAAGCTTGTTTTTTTCATTCAACCATGGAAATATACTTAAATTAACTTGAATTACAGCCATGTACATTTTTTAATGTAAATGTTTTAAACTTTTTACATTAAAAAGTTTATTAACAACACACATGTAAAAACATAAAATAAATAAAGCCTTTATTTGTATATAACTCATTTTCGAAAAAAAAGTCACTTAGAACCCTGTAATTCTCATATCATGACATGAAAGCAATGCTAAAATGAAAGAAATGTGCTGTATGTTTTCTTATTTGTGTATTAATACCTATAACATAGCATTAATTTGCATTTTGATTTTACAATGCTGCACAAATCCATTTTATCATCAATTAAAATCAGGATAATTAACCAAATGTCTTCTCATGATGTGAGATTAGTCATTCATGATGATCAGTTGTAGCCTCCAAGTTAGCAGATCCATATATATAAAGTTAACTTCAAATGTCAAGATGCAATCTAGCTAATAAAATCCTGCTGTTGCCAGTGCTGACTGTGGCCTGCGGTCCTGGGGGTGGCACATAATTGTCCATAGCCTTGCCAAAGGAGGGAAACCTTTTGGCAGGGTACTCCCTGTCTTGTTGTGTGACACTGTACTGGCTAGATGGGTACCAGTAGCCTGCCTGCACAGCCTGGTTCACTGGTGCAGTCCTCAGATATGTTGTGCATTGAGTCCATCTCTCATATGCATATTTTGAAATGAAACTAAGCTCTTTGGGGGATTCATTAAAGAATGAAACTCCAAACAAGGATCTGGAGCACCGCAAGTAACCTGCTTTAGTCAACATCCTCAAAAGCCACAGGTAACATGCAAGACAAAAAAAAATGACTCACAGAAATTAACTGTGCCATTGCCTGTGTGGATAACAAAGGCATCCAGAAATAGGTATTAGCGACTAAATTAAACCAAACTAGAAGAAATGCGTTTCTTTTGATTTGCTCAATTAACTAAAGAAAACCCAGAACATAAGAGAACAAAGAGAAATGCCTGATTACTGATGATAGATTTACCATACTTTCTAATAGCACTAAAATTCTACCTTAGCTCATAAACGTCTTTTACTTATAAATGTGCTGCTTTGTGTAGTTTTATGAACTGAAAGCGGTCTATTTAATATATGAAGAGCAATAACTTGGTTCATTAAAATTAATAGGGGGAAAGTTTTTGAATCTTTCTTTAGAAACACTCCCTGAAGTTTAGGAGCTATCCTGTTAAACATGAAAGGGGGGAAAAAGTGCAATACGCGGTTGTTTGATTTTCTTAATTCAACCCTCTATGCTTAATTGAAAGGAGAGCCCCTAAACAATTAGAAACCCATATTAAGATAATAAAAAAATGATTAAAGTTTCTACAGAGGTACCCCTCTAATAGCTAGATGATAAACTCAGGCATCTGGTAAAATTGTATTTTACTGCATACGCACAACACAAGATGAGTTGTAGCTTATGCAGTGAGTGAGAAACTTCACTTGTATTACTATGAAAGGCATCGATGCATGGAAGGCCTACGGCTCAAGGACATCGAAATAAAGGTACACTTACTTTGCTCAAAATTGATTTTTGCGTCAGATTTGTGGATGGCTGTATTGAGATACTGACACTATGTACTGTTCATATATTTCAATTTGGCCTTGACATTTATGTTGAGATATTTATCAAACACAATCAGAAACTGATGGAATTAAACAAATGTTGTCACAGTGAATCAAAATGCCACTCTGTTGACAGCCATTTCCCTGGTCGTTCCCAATACACAGCTTTCCCGTGTTTAACCTTTGGAAACTTCAACTCCACTAAATAAGCACAAGTAATTTTATTTAACTACTTATTATTCGACTAACATTGCAGCTCACAAAAATGCATGCACAAAGTTGGATACAATTATCAATTAGCAAGCACAAATACAGCTTCATGCACAGTTCATAGTAACGGCCTGAATATCCTGAAATGGTTGCAAAATTGGATAGAAGTACAGAGTGCAAGAAGTAGTTTAAAATACTACTGCAAACATGTACTTTTGAGTATTTAAGTCAGCATTCCCTTAAATCTTTTAGACAGAAAATTCCAGTTTTCCGTTGAAAAATCCATCTGTGTTAAGCCTTGGAAGGCATTTTGGATCGCAATCAAGCTGTTAGACAAATTAAACATATCGGTAATTGTGGTGTTTTAAAATAGCATTTCTATTTTATATCTGTAGCTACTTTGAGTCACATTTTTTGTGGTTTAAGAAGATATTCCCTCATTTATACCCTGTCAATGGGTTGGGCGTAAGTGGTTTGCACCATTGAAATTAAACAAATTATATTCTTGGCATATTTTCTCCCTCTCTGTTATGCCACTGTCAAAAAGAGCAAGCTATACTTTCACCCGCTATTATCGTTCTTGGTTCAGTCACTTTGCCGAAACAAGAATGTCAGAGTCAAATGTGATGAGACAAACCAGGCATCATAAGGTATGCTCTTTCTGAATGTTGTACACAAACATGGCCTCTACAGCCTGTTTTAACTTGAAACCGGCTGTGGCAAATCATTGGCTGCTATGTGGAGATGACAGATCCTAAGTTAGTACTTTGGGTTGCACAGCAAATGATAGGCAAACAGGTGCCTTACGTAATTTCTCCAATATGTTATGCCTCTTGGGGGTTTGGTAGTTTGCAAAATTCCACTAACCTCAGCTGAAAATTAAATTATGGCATGCATTCTGGCCTGGGCAACACTTTTGTGCAATCATGATGTCACTTTTTCTCCCAGAATGAACCTGAGTTCACCATTCTTATCACACCCATATTCTAGACCTTGTTCATTCTTGACTCCTTTTTAAAACTATTTAAAATGTATATTTTATAAGTATTTCATTGCTCTATAGGACTGCAGTAATGTTAGTTTCTTCTTTTTTTCTTCTCCAAAGTTTGGAATTCCTTCAGCTAAAAAAAGTCTGCTAGATAAGTTAGATAACTAAAATGAATAGAGAAGGGAATTTCAGTTTATAGCAACAGTGTCCATGTTTTTACAGCTCCATTGAGCTACATATGAAAGTTTTGTCATAAAATCATATTACCAGATGTCATGGTCTGACAGATTAGACAATGGAAAAAAAATTGCAGTTGGTTCTATACATGTCTGTGCCACAGTTAAATAAAGCCTCTTTATTTACATAGAAACGAAGGCTTGTATGTAAATACTGACTGGAAGGCAGAGTGACTGCAGAATGGTTGTGTGCAATAATATGGAATCTCAGGCTTAGCAGGCACACAGTCTGCAAAGTGACTGGTGACCTATAGGGGGCAGTGTGTAGTACATAATGGAACATGTCACCAGAACGTTCAAGAACAAAATGAATGAATAGATTTGTGTTTTTATGTGACATTGAAATGGTCACTCTCTAGAACTGAAAAATGGTTGTGGAGACGTGGAAGAGTAAGGTAACCGCAAAACAGTTGCTTTTGGAGAATAAAGTAAAGCAAAAGCAAATAAAAAGCTAAATGAGAAAGAAGCTGTATGTTATTTCCAGATGAAAGAACCAAGCGGAGTATCATTTTCATCACATTCAAAATGTGCAGTCTTCAATACATTGACCTGGGTTCAATAAACATCGGTCCTTAGCTTTACTTACAAATTATGTGTTTATTTTTTCTTCATAAACATTAAAGTTCAAAGCAAATGTTGATCACTTCCAAGCCATACATGCCAAAGCTGAAGTCTTTACTGCCTGATGCCAACAGATCACGTGTACATAAAAGAACACTCTTTGTCCAATAAAAAAAAAAAAGTTGTGTGCAATGTCAATAAAATAATACTCGGTATGCTGTCTATATTTATCTGGGTGTCCAGACTGTTATGTCTGAGCATCTCAGTTTGCCTTCCATCCTCAGAATTTGTTTGCTAGTTTGGTTTATGGATTATTTCCATGTTATATTTTGCACGTAGTGGTTCACAGATTTAGCACATGGTGCATTTAGCTTTTACCATCATGCAAGCACTCAGTTGCTACAAGCCTTGGAGATTTTGAGATGTGTCTTTCATTTCACACCCATGGAGGGGAAGCACATGCTGCGGGTGCCGCACGCCTAAAGAAGACAGGGTGAACGGTGGTCAACAGGGTGGTGCTGGGTTTTGGATCTGACGCGGTGAAGGGTTGATTCTGGAACAGACACATAAACTGACGAAGTGGAACTGGGCCCAGCTCTCCTGCCCTGCTGCCTGCTGACCTCTGAGGTTTCCCAAAAAACGACTTCCATGTCACCAGCTAAGGCTTGTGCATTAAAAAAGGACATAATAGATGGCAATCTTATCTGTATACTTTAGCTACTGTAGCGTTCCAAGACCTTCCCAGAAAATACTGAAACACGGACTCAATGGCTCAGTCGGAAAAGGCCGGTAGCATTGAGATTGCTAGTTTGAGTTTAGCCCGTATAATTAGCCAACTGTGGAGAAGTCCACAGGGCCGAACACAATTGGTTCTGTTCTGCTAGGGTACAGTGGGTTTAAGACCGGGGACAGAGGTTTGTTGGGTTGATGCTCAGTAGTATCTCCATTAAGTTTACGCAAGAACATGTTAATGTTTCCTCTACTCAACGAACCATGTTTGTTCAAGTTTGAAAGTAAAAATTACAGACAAGCGTTGGTTGAATTCAGGCTATAATAGTTCAGTTGAACAAGATGAGGCATTTACAGTGAGACTCCCTGTTAGTCTTAGTCAGCAATCACAGCTCTCTTTGATTTACCCAGAGTGATTCAAATCACTGCTGTGGTTGCATGACCTCATTCTACTTTTTTTAATAGTCCTGTCCCCTATTATTGTGGCAGGGTGTGTTCATCTGTGGAAAGTATTGGCGCTAAAATTGTAATTGCACACAAGGTTAGAGTTGCCATATTTTATATATAACACAGACTGTGTTTGGCCTCTAATCAATGGTGCCAAGCTTATGATGAGGTCCAACAAGAGCTTCAGAAGATGGAAAGAGGACAGGGACGGTAGAAGTGCTGGAACTTTGGGGGTAATGTTCATACATTCACTGTCTAGTTGGAACTGACGTGCAGTCATGTTGGGCTTGAGATAGCAATAGTATAGACTTACTTCTTAGAAAAAAATGAACAATTATTTTCATTTTGCTACTGTTTATGAATATATATATATATATATATATATATATATATATATATATATATATATATTTACACTCACTGGCCACTTCATTAGGTGACAGGAGTGGCACCCGGTGTGGTCTTCTGCTGCTGTAGCCCATCTGCTTCAAGGTTGGATGTGATGTGCATTCAGAGATGCTCTTCTACATACCTTGGTTGTAACGAGTGGTTATTTGAGTTACTGTTGCCTTTCTATCAGCTCGAACCAGTCTGGCCATTTTCCTCTGACCTCTGCCATCAACAAGGCATTTTCGCCCAGAGAACTAACGCTCACTGGATATTTTCTCTTTTTCGGATCATTCTCTGTAAACCCTAGAGATGGTTGTGTGTGAAAATCCCAGTAGATCAGCAGTTTCTGAAATACTCAAACCTGTCTGGCACCAACAACCATACCATGTTCAAAGTCACTTAAATCACCTTTCTTTCCCATTCTGATGCTTGGTTTGAAATTCAGCAGATCATCTTGACCATGTCTACATGCCTAAATGCATTGAGTTGCTGCCATGAGATTGGCTGATTAGATATTTGCGTTAATGGGTGCAGTTTGCAGTTAAACAGGTGTACCCAATGAAGTGGCCAGTGAGTGTATATATAATAGTAAAAATATATATTTATTATATTTATTTTTCAGTCTCTTCAAATTCGTGAAACATTTTCTTAACTAAAACTAGCTTATTGGTTGTATTATTACTGCATTATATTTTGAAATATAACCAAACATAAGAAAACAAACATATTGGGCTCTATCTTACACCCAGCGCAAAGCGCAAGTGTCTTTGCTAGTTTCAGACCGATGCAGTTGTCATTTTCCCGTCCACCGACCACGTTGTTTAAATAGCAAATGTACTTGCACCCATCTGAGCGACCGTGGGCTTGTTGGTCTTAAAATGAGGTGTGGTCAGGCGCATTGTTGGCGCATTGCTATCTTGAGGCAGGGGAAAGCGATTGCGCAATTGACCGACAAAAACCGGGTCTTAAGTCAATGGCGCAGTATTTTACGGTTATTTTAAGGGCGCATTATTAAGACAGTGATATGCGCCTACATAGGCGGGTACACAACGCGTAATATTTTAAAAAAATACATGTCATAATGGTTAGTCATAATATTTAGCAGAATTCTTTATTTATCAGCGTTCTTTCCTACTACTTGGCGAATCCACCATTATAGTAGCAATCAGCCGAGGTGCAAGCGCACCTGGCTTTTAAAGGGAGTGAGAGACGACACTCTGATTGGTTTATTTCATGTTACGCCCAGAACACACCTATGATTAATTAAGAGACTAAGTACAACCCCTTTGAACCATGCGCCTTACTTTGCGCTCAGATTATCCTCCGTTAAACTAGCAAAAGTGGATTTGGACACGCCCTAAATGCACTTGCGCCATGCACTTTAGACTGTGCGCTTAGATCATTAAAATATAGTACATTGTCTTCTTTTGAATAGATTTAGAGCATTGTAATCACGTTTGATTGCAAGCATTCGTAATCACAGTGATGGCCATGGAATGGAATTTTAAGATCACAAAAAACGATTTTCACAGAAATTCCACAAACAGCACAATCCAGTTTGTTTTTTTCAGAAAAAGTAAATGCTAAATTAAGGTAAATTGGTAAGCTGAGGACTGTGTGTATACTGTAAGTACTGTTATCATTATTACTGCTGCTTGATTAGCTGTGCTTGTGGATGCATGGAAAGGATGTGCGTAATTCCCTCCCGAAAGAGAATAGGCATTGTTAGGGCCTTGGAAAGAAAAACAAGGTCACCTTGCATTTCAGTTTACATAAAGATGAGAACAGTGCACGAGAGTGGTATTTATGTACACGTCATCGATTTCTTGACCCAGATTTACACATGCTAAAAAAATATTCAGTAAAGCTAACATTTATTGTAATTATCTCATAAAGGATGGTTTAGGAACTCCTCACGTTTCACATACTGTACACAATCAGCCTTTTTGGGGGCATTTACAGTTATTTATGGTTTATGGTCATATGTTAAGTTTCAGTTAACAGTGCCCTCATAAAATCTTTATAAGCTTGTCATAAGTGTTCATTGGGGCTCGTAACAACTATAACAAATATGAGGCATAGGTAATGGCAAGTATTGTGAATTGTTAAGGTTTTACATTTTATTATTTAGTAGATGTTCCAATGCCCCATTGAAAAATGTGTCATTGTATATTTCACAGTGCAGTTCAAACATGTTGTCACACATAAGTGCCATAGTGTAAGGGAAACATGAATACAACTCAATAGTAAAGAGCTTTAATATTAATAAGTAAGTTGCTGAAGACCAGAGTATTACAAAATGTGAAACTCATATAGATAGTGCTCGGAAAGAGAGAGCTAATTCTGGGTAGATGCAGTCCTGGGATCCAGAAAGACGGACCCATCACCAAGTGGTCACTGGTTTTGTACTGGTTTTTATAAAGGTCAGTGGTGAGGTGGATAATTTCCTCTCCTGCAAGTAGTAGCACCACATTGGTATTCCCCATAACAGCTGTGCAGATTGGTGGGTAAAAAGAAAACAGAGATCTAGAATTGCACAGGTTTGACCTGGTGGGGCACAGCTACCATGTCCTTGAGTTAGGCTTGCTTAATATGTTTAAAAAGCCTATTCCTATAGACTTGAAATCAATCAATAAAACATTTCCCCTGGTCAGCGAAAAAGACACTTTCCAACCAAGGTTTTCCCTAAGATTTTAAACCACTGAGAGTTAGGCAACATGACACATACCAGCTCATGTCGCAAGCTGAGAGCCCATTGGCTGGTAAATTTTTCCCTTCCTGTGTTTCTCAGTCCAAACAGCATGCTAATTTTCCTCAGTGGCTTGGGTCCAAATAACAGTCCTGTTAAAAGAGTTAAAAAATAGATGTTTTGATCATATATAAGCCTATTTATTTATGTTCCCATGCTCGGCACAGCTATAAAATTAGTTTCTTTAGGGGAACCAGAATTTTTAAAAAACATATTTTAAAGGGTCTGTTCTTTAGGTTTTCTTGTACCTTACCATTATTGGTACCACGAGTCGCAAAATAAGATTCTCGTTGCCTTTCCCCGACCACTGAAACAGAAAAATGCGTCATGAGGGATGCGACGCAGTAATTTCTGGCCACTTTTCTAAAAATGGCACAGGTTCCAACGTAGTGTGTGTCAGATTTTTTCCCACCATGAGGTCCTGTTTATCCACCTGCGCTAAACGGGATATTTTTAAAACTCTGTGGCCCCTTCCGTGAAGGGAAATGATTATGAGAAAAGCACATTAAGGCCTTATTTATTAGTTGTTATATCTGACAGGAGATTGCTTCTGGCTGCCCTGGAATAGCAATAAAGATAAAGCTACACAATGGCTACCTAGCTCTGATTATAATTTTCCAGAAACTTGGCAAGGAATAATGCAGGAATTAAAATCTTATTGCCAGAGTATGGAAATAATTCCTGAATATATACATATTTTTATATGAATAATCAGATTTTCTAGACTTTCTGTTATATATGGAGAATGGGAACATGCTTTGATTCACAATGGTTTCTCTCAATGCAGTGACAGAGTTGGTGAGTGTGTATTGACCTACCTATATAATTCAAGTGGGCATGTCCCTGCTTCAGAGCTCTATATGGCCCTTCAAATGAATTCATTGATTTTCCTTCTTTTTTTGCATTATCACAAACCTGTATTACCATTGGAACCACCTCAGCCTTATATTTGCAAGTAGGTCATGCATAACATGACAGTATAAAGATTAAGACAATAATTGCCTTTTCCTCAATGGTGTAAGAACACATTTTCAGCATTATTTTGTCTCAGTTTCTGCTCATTTTGGAGTCAGCAGTCATCTCCATTGAGTTGCTGTTGTCCGCAGCAAGAAGCTCTGCAGCTGAAACACATGGACTCCTCCAGTGCTGCTCCCTGCAACCAGAGCATTTTCACACAAAAGGCCGCACAGAGAACAGACATATTACTGAAGACATGCTGTAGCTGGTGGGCACCTGCTGCATTTCTGGAAGGAACTGATGTTGCAGGAACCCAGAGAACCCTAGACTGGTTAAATGCATACTAGCCCTAGGAAAACAAAGCCAATTTTGTCGCTGAGTCATGGCTTTTTGTGCTAGATGAAGGCAAGAATTACCTACTGTAATGAAAAGGCATAAGCGGAAGGAGCCATAAGGTTTCAGTCTGTTACAGCTCTGGTACCAGTAATATCCTCTCTTCACCATCTATCATGACCAATGGAATTTTTATTCGAGATGACATTAATAAAAAGTGCACATGGTGCCTATACACACAATGTCCACATAAATATATAATATTAAACCATTAAACATATAGGCTACATATGTGCAAACACACATACACACACATGCACACACACGCACGCACACACGTGCATGCACACACAGTTTATGAATGAAACAAATGGATGGGTATGATTGCAGTGTTTATAGTTGCAATGTTAAAAATATATATTTATATTTGCCCAGCTTGCCTTTTCCAGATCGTGAAAGCAGAAAATTACAAGGAAAAGGGCTTTCTGTTTTCTTGCCTCACCTCCCCGCGCCCCCTCCCGTGGCGCAGTTGTTTATGAGCGCCAGCTCGACGGCCGGCTCTCGACCGTAATTTGCTGCGCAGCTGTTGATCTGTGCATCCTGCCTCCGAGCTTTCATGTGCGGAACGCGCGCGGCGGAAACGGTCTTTTGCCCACGTGAGGAAGCTGGGCACGTGCCAACGGCCGGCGCGTATCGCTCGGTCGAGGCGGGCGGTGCAGGCTAAAAGCAGGCGCCGCGCTGTAATCACTACGAGGGGGCGAAAGACGGCGGCCGCCGATGATAAGGAACCCGAAGCCTCGCGCCACTTCCAAGGCTAGGCGAGACGCGCAGACGTGTCGTTGAGACGGAATAGACGCGCAGATTGGTGCTTCTATTTTTTGAATGGATGGGAAGGGCTTCACGTGTCGCCAACAAGCTGGGACTGAAAAGCCTGATGACGAGTTGTATTTCATTTTATTTGTGGATGTGGTGCTGCTTCAGGTAGTACAGTTCTATTCATGACAAACGAACATTAACTACTAAGCACAGCCACGATTAGTATTTTACCGTAATGATTTAGGGTAGTGGTGAAGGAGCAGGACTAAGAACCCAAGGGCTGCAGTTTTAAATCCTGAGTTGAGCATTGCTGTTTTACCCCTTAACCTAAATGGTGGCAGTAAATACACTCTGTAATGATGATAATGTCTTCCATGTGAATTTAGTTTGTCCCATTTAATCTGCCTAGTAAACTGAAAGAAATGTAAAGCGGCTCCCTTGTACCACCATTTTTCTTCTGTTTTTGAGTGTAGGAGTAGTATTGTTTTATGGCATTTACCCTTTAATATGAAGGAAAACTTCTATTTGAAACGGTAAAAATCCAAATGTGACAAAGTATTCCTATACAGTACCTTCTAAATAGCCAGAATTCTTATTTCATGTCTGAAATTGGACCCAGATACCCAGAGTAGACCATTAAAATGTTTATGGCAGAAGAAGCAAGGCAGAACCTGCAGCACAGGCCCACTGATCTTTACATTTTTGGATGGGCTGAGGACGAACACGGAACATGATACAAACCCATCCAGTTTGGTTAATGATCAGTGAAGCTGTGCAGCATTTTCTCACTGATGTATAGAAGGGAAATACTGGTCCGAGGCTCAATCAGCATTTATTCCTAACTCTGACACACAACTTAGTTACATTTTCTTCACAAACAGCCGTTAATAGTATTCTTAACAGTTGCAATCATGTGCTCTGTCTTGATGCTACACTGTAGAAACCCGAGAGTGAATGAATTGATTTGACGGCACTTTATTTCTTCAACGCTGCATTTAATTGCTTCTGTGGCACATTTAACATCCCTCTGGAGCCTAGTTATCGACGCAGTGGGGGTGCAAGATCACAGAGCAAGAGCACCAATCCACCGCAAGGGCCACAGTGCACTCCCTTAATCTCTGAACGGTAACCAGAGTCAAAACAAGCCATGCAAATGAAAGGGAGAACACTGACAGATTTAGGATCAGATATGCTGGCAATGGTTTTATTGCTTTTCTTTTCTTTTGGGGCACAAAAGTGTCTTGTGAGCTTTTCTGTGCTTAAAGGGCACATTGAGCCATTCCGTGAAACCAGGATATTATCCCCAGTGTGACTGTGTGAAAATAAATAAATGTGTGTACAAAATTATTCTTCCATTCTTCATTTTATTGTTTACATATGCCTGGAGTTCATTTGAATTGTATGAAGTCAATGGCAACAGTAAATACAATGCATGAACTGCCTGTTCAGTTGCATGTACTGTACCCTAAGCGCAGCCCAAGATTATGGTTCTTATAGTCTGATGTTAAAATGGTTGGTTTGTATATTACTGACTGTTTGGACCATGCCACATTCATTTTCAGTACATCGGATGGAAAAAAGCTTGTGATTGACCCTAATGACAAAATTACAGTTGTAATAAAGATGTTGTCAGTCCCCTGTCACTCTATCTAGTGCTAAGATTGTGGGTTATGTGTATGTAGAACACCATGTTCAAGATGACGGGTCAAAATAAGGGTCGTATACAATTTTTGGTGAGTCCTTAACCAAATATTTTGTAGCCATGAAACTGACTGGAAACACTGAATTAGGGTTGCCATGGATGCCATTTGATTCACTTGTATTGACATAACTGTTTCAGCGTGTGTTAACACAGGTCTTAGACTTAATCCTACCATATTGGCCTTTGTTCACATCTTTGAGTGACAAATTCAAGCAGCTATCATGTGTTTTCCCTTTGTTTGATAATTACACTGTATTGTGAGATTGGTTGTCATCGAATAAATCAGAAATATTTTGCAGTCATTTTAACCATCCATCCATTATCTATATACCTGCTTATCCTGAGCAGGGTCGCGGGGGGTGCTGGAGCCTATCCCAGCGTGCATTGAGCGAGAGGCAGGAATACACCCCGGACAGGCCACCAATCTATCGCAGGGCACACACACCATTCACTCACACACTCATACCTATGGGCAATTTAATTTTTTGGACTGTGGGAGGAAACTGGAGTGGGCCTACCTGCGTATCTTTGGACTGTGGGAGGAAACCCAAGCATACATGGGGAGAACATGCAAACTCCACACAGAATGGCCCCAAGCCGAGATTCGAACCCACGACCTTCTTGCTGTGAGGCGACAGTGCTACCCACTGCACCACCGTGACACCCTCATTTTAATTTATAAGTCTCCCTGAATTCAGGAAAATGTTATTGAGAGATGAACATTAAATCATTTTCTGAATCAAAACACAATAGATATGCTGTTCATTACAGGTGATATTGAATAATAGAACAATTTAAATTATAAAAAGCATAGTGTTTTTACCACAATGTACATCCTGTTTGTGTGTGCCTGTATAATCATGTTTTGAGTCAGTCATGCAATGCAACATTGCCCTCTACTGTTTATAATTAACATGAACTAACAAGAGCAACCATAAAACAACCCCCTATTGCACTGTTTGTTGTAATATTGGGCTAAAATTGTTTTGTTAATTATTTTATTTATTTTTTTAATCTGTGCTATATGGTATAATTTTTATAGTCATAGACGTGTCTATCATTTCATTCTTACAAGAGTTTTGATGAAATAATTCAAGCATTTTCAAGCTATATGTTACACATCCTGCAGTAATATATTAAAATTTCCATAAAAAATTAACCACTTCACTGTAGATAAATGCAACAACAAAAATATTTTTTTTTTCTAATGAACAAGACCCAGAAAGATCGACAAAGCAGACAGAAATACAGTACTGCATATTGTCCACAGGATGGGAGTAAATACACGGTGGTAATGACTTTTGGAGATACAAAAAATCTTCATTTTGACTTGTGTTGTTTGGGCACTAGATGGGTAAAAAAAATGTTCAGTGTTCTCATCCTGCTTAGGGCATGGACATTCAGCAAGCTTCTTTCCACAGCTCTACAAATACACGTTTTAAATTGTACCATGCCTGGAAAATGTTTTATTATTTTTGCTTTCCTATTCTACATTAAAAAGAGGATCAAATTCCTTTGTTTGTCCCCTATAGCAATGCCCAATTCCCATCAAAAAATACTTCTTTCTCACAAGATAAGAAAAAGTGATTATGCAAATAACCAATTATATTCATAATTCTATTCACACTCCTAGTCAACATCAATTTAAAAATAACCCAACACATCTCTGGTTGTCAAAGCAACACATGGGCATTATTTATAAAATAATGTTCCCATCATATTGCATCTTAAATAGTGGCTTATGCAGAAAATAAATTGAGCAATTTGTTATTTGTAAAATCCCAAATTGAAGTGGATATGATTGTATAGCTATGTAAAGATTACACTTGATGTAATTTAATTACCTGCAGATTATGTGAAGTTACTGCACATGTGAAGGTTGTGCATGAATCCTGAAGTGCGCTGTGCGCATTTTAAGAATGACATTTAAGATTATATTTAAATTTAAATTCAATAACATTTTTTTATAGTGGCGGCCCCATCTTTATATATGTATTGTCTGGCAGTTGATGATTTTCTTTAAAGTATGCTTGCATGTTGACATGAGATGTTATGCCTCAGATGCAGGTGTATTTGTATTCCCTATTTCCTTTCTGTTCTTTAACTCTGTGTCCCCTTTGTTCTGTTCACTTCTCTCTTTACGTTGGAGTAATTAATTGTATATTCCACTAACAAGCTGGTGTAATGCTTCTGTCTTTTTAACATTGGATGAATGATCAACCAACAAAGGCACGTGTCGATATAACAAATTTTGTTTTTAATTCATTTTAATTCAATTTAATTCATGATTATTTTTCCCCGTAATAATAATTAAGTTCAATCAAATTAATTATAATATGTATGTAGGTTTGGCACACAGTAAAACTTAGTGTTTAGTATTCAGAGTGATGAATATTATATGAGGGTATTGATCTTTAAAAACCACTGGGTTCAGAAAAATAAACATATCCAGTATCATGGAAATATTTACCCTTTCAGAGCAAGGACTTGTGTTCAGCAGGATGTCATTGGATTAAATGCTCACCTGAACCTCCCACCTGCCAATACATTTCCAGTAAAACACCTTAGCTTCCGAGCTCTGAGGTGGGGAATGATTTCATGAAACAGATTAAAATATGGTGCTGCTTTGACACTATCAATGTTGGCAGATGGTATTTTGTGTTTACTCTGCTATTTGAACTCTCATATATTCTGATTGCCACAGGCAAAGTGCAACACAGAGAGAATGAGCTATATCTACAGGGACCTCTGATCTGCCAGAATCCTTGTGGGCAAGATGTTAGCTGGTGTGTGACTTCACCTTGGCCATGCTGATGACAATGAGTACCACAGCCCAAAATATTAAAGGGAGGTTCACCTCAAAGACAGACTGAAGGGATTTGAGATTTTTTTCCCCCTGAATATTTCCTGAACTAGCAACCGGCCCTCTCCTTACGTTCCACTCTGTATCAAACCAGAATATGTGAAATAACCCCATAATATCAAAGATATATACAAAGCTTATATTTCCCTGTTGGGTATACTTTTCTTTTGGTGGCTGTGAATTTTGGTTGCACTTGGACCCAATCAAAATTCCAATGCCATTTATCAAACTTCAGATGTTTATTTTTGTTAATGTTCATCTACACAAGCTCCCTTGTATCAAAACAGAAAAATAGTATTTGCCTATCAAACCATCTTCACTGAAGAAGGCAGGTGATGACAGATTATGTATCCTTTCTTTGTCTATTAGACATTTTTAACATTTCTTGTCAGCGGTTAGCCCCATCGTGGTCACTAGAAGATGAGGGAAGGAAGGAAAGAAGGATACATTCTTAATGTGCTATGATTTTTAAGCAGCCATTTTACATACACATTTTTTTCCTCAGTGAGATAAACTTTAAAAAGTTGCATGCTAATTTTTTATTTATTTTTATTTATTTAACCTTTATTTACCCAGGGTAGGTTCACTGAGCACGGATGCTCTTTTGCAGGAACGCCCTGCTTCACACTTATACACATTCATACCTGGGAGCTGCCCAGTACAACCACAATACTCTATTGTTGGCCACTGAGCAGCTCCACTAATGCAACTATCAGAGATGCAAAAACTGACTTTTTTTTTTTGGGGGGGGGGGGGGGGATGTTAGAATGTTTTTCTATATGCAATTGTGTCTGTATAAAGGAGCACACAATATATTCACAATATACTGTAGCTCATTATTTGTTTGTTTTTTTCTTTTATAAGCCTTCTTTTCTCAAAAATAATGTCTTCTCTTTGACATGGTGGACAACCCACTTTTGTAACTTTGGGTACTCCACAGCATAACAAGAATCTCCATTCCCGTGATACATCTAGATTTGTGATAGATAATTTGTTGCATTCCATTCAACCACTAATTTACGTCAGGCCCAGTCATTGGAGGATGGGCTCCCTGTCATAGTCCGGTTTCTCCCAAAATTTCTTCCCATTGGGGAGTTTCTTCTCACCACCACCACCATTTTTTTACCTCATGTGCTTCCTTTTTGGGTGTTAAGGTCTGGTTTTTGCTCTTTTACTTTTACTTTTTTATGCTACTCTGTCTAGCATCTCTGTGACAGTTCACAGTGAAAAGCACTATACAAATAAAATAGATTTTATTTGCTTTCATTTCATTACTGCTGGTATACCACCTCTCTACTCTCAACATCTTTAAACACTGGAGGGCTGCCAGAAGAAGCATTTAGCTGAAAACAAATGCATTTACATAGTGACATGATTTTCTTCCGCCAAACACCTGTTTCCTTCAGTTTTATGACGATGTTAACCTGCTAACTATGCCAAGTTTGTACAATTGCAGAAATTGCAGCATTGATGATTTTAAAAAAATGTACTGGATACATTGAATGTCCCCAGACATCAGCAATTTCATCAAAACAAATTAGACTTGACTAGGCTACAGTATGTTAGCTATAACAACCTGCTTGACCCCCACCAGTCTGGCTTCAGGCCTGGCCACTCGACCGAGACTGCACTCCTCTCGGTCAGTGAGTCACTCCATGCCGCACGAGCAGCCTCCCTCTCCTCTGTCCTGATTGTTCTAGACCTCTCTGCTGCATTTGACACTGTGGAGCACTCTATCCTCCTGTCCTCCCTGGCAGCAACAGGGATCTGTGGCACAGTCCTTGTCTTACCTCTCTGACCGTTCCTTCCAGGTTGCCTGGGCGGGTAAGGTATCACCACCCCGTCCCCTCACCACCGGAGTTCCCCAGGGCTCAGTCCTCGGTCCCCTTCTCTTCTCCTTATACACCAGATCCCTTGGCCCTGTAATCTCTGCCCATGGCTTGTCCTATCACTCCTATGCCGACGACACGCAACTCTTTCTCTCCTTCTCCCCATCGGACACACAGGTCCCTGCCCGCATCTCCGCTTGCCTGAGGGACATCCAGAGCTGGATGGACAATCACCACCACCTGAAGCTGAACCCGGGAAAGACGGAGCTAATCTTTATTCCTGCTCTATCCTCTCCCCTCCTCGATTTTTCCATTTCCCTCGGGGACACCTTAGTGACATCATCACCCTGTGCCAAGAATCTCGGAGTGGTGATGGACAACAGGCTGTCCCTCTCCAAGAACATCGCAGCAGTAAGCCGGGCATGCAGATTTTTCCTGTATAACATCCGGAGAATCCGCCCCTTTCTCACCACCTACTCAACCCAGCTCCTGGTCCAAGCAGTGGTTCTATCCCGCCTGGACTACTGCAACTCTCTTCTGGCTGGACTACCGGCATATGCCACCAGACCCCTGCAACTCATTCAGAATGCTGCAGCTCGTCTGGTCTTCAACCTCCCCAGACACTCCCACGTCACTCCCCTGCTCACTACCCTCCACTGGCTGCCTGTTATAGCTCGCATCAAATTTAAAACATTGGTCCTAGCATACCAGGCAGTCAAGGGATCAGCCCCAGCATACCTCCACAAACCTAACCACAAACCCTACATGCCAGCCAGATCCCTCCGTTCTGCTACCTCAGGACGCCTGGCACCTCCCCCTCTTCACACCTGCACTTCCAGAACATGTCTCCTGTCTGTTCTGGCCCCACAATGGTGGAATGACCTCCCCGTGGAGGTCAGAACAGCTGAGACACTGACCCATTTCAAGCGACGACTGAAGACTCACCTCTTCAGGCTGCACCTCTCCCCATCCCTCCCTACCCTCCTGTAAATGATTGTAAGCATAGGGTTGTAACTAGGCAGCTGTTTCGTAGGTGACTTAGGTGCATTAACTGTCTTAACTACTGCTTGTAGTTTTTCCATAGACTGCGTTGTTGCCGTTCTCGTTGTTTTAGTGTTAATCAGTTTAACCTTCAGGGTCCAAGTTGAACTATGCGGTTGTTCCATGCACTTGGACCGGTACTTCTCTGTAGGGTTTTCGTCATACTTGTTCCTGGCTATGGTTATACACTTTGTTGTACGTCGCTCTGGATAAGAGCGTCTGCCAAATGCCTGTAATGTAATGTAATGTAATCTATATGTATTTTATTTGTATTATAGCTCCAGGTTGATATAAGTTCATTTACATTTAGTGCTTGACTAATGTTGCACTCAATAGTCTTAGAATATTAATAGCCAAGTCTGGCATTGTTGCTCACATAACTCTGATGGAAGCACTTATGTTCTTCTCCTTAAGTCACCCTGGAAAAGAGCATCTGCTAAATATATATCATTTAAGTCAAAGTGCTGTCCTGAAACAATGGCTTGTTGCAATGACACATTGGTTCCAATGTCTTTGACTGCAACAATAAGTTCCCAGATTATGGATGTTAAGTTTATAGGTTTGTTGAGCCAGTTTAAATTAAAACCAAACCACATCCAAAAAGCTGTTCCTTAAACAGTAAGGTTGATTTTATTAAGTACAGTGCTGGCAGTCCTGAGAGACCAACCTGAATAAAATCAATCAAAACGCTATACCAACAGAGCCCAAAAATATGCCTGGCAGGCACATAACCAAAGGGAAGTGCCATCGACATTCTAACAACTAATTTCATGTTGAATTGATTATGCCTAAAGGAGCTATTTTAGTTTTTTTTTTTTTGTTAAGAAATGTTTTGTTAAGAATTTACTGTTTATCTAGTATTGAGCGCAGTCAGATGCCCTTGCAGATTGCATAATCTTACCCGTTAGTTCACTGAAAAATTCTCACAATTGTGTTGAGCGGTCCAGATTTGGCTGCACCCTCAGATCAGCCTCTCTCATTGTTAGACCATGATTTACCACATGCTCAATTGTACCATCCCTTGTCTCATCTGAGACTTCAGCTCTTGGTCTTCTCTTTTGGTGTCTTCCACCATGCATGCATACTCCTTTCCCTCGCCACTCTTCCTCCTTTGTCAGTCATTCCTCCATCTCTTACAGATTTCATTATTATGCTAAAAAAATAATCCCAAACATGTCTCCTTTTACTGTGTAGATGATAATGAGATTGAGGACAGGTCCCCAACTGGGATGGGAATCAGCTGTGATAGGTTTCATTCACATAACTTCAATAAACAACTTTTTCACCATGTTTTTAAACATATCTACTTTTTAGAATTTTGAATGCATTTCAATTAATTTCAATTTAATGATGTAGGAAATTGCTCTTCATTTTAGTTTTTTTATTTTAGGTTTTGAAAAGAGTATGTAAACATTTGCAAAATGGGCTGTAGATATATACAGTTCTGCTGGTGGTTGAGTTTGAGTGAGAAAAGAATTCAGGAATTTTGGAAGCAGTGGTCATTAAATGGCTGATGTGTCAACGCAATAAAAAATCCTTCACAATTTGGTCCACATTGACTGCTGTTGGCTAACTGAGTGAGGAGTTTTTTTTTTTTTATAGTTAGATAACAGGACCAGTAGTAAAAAAAAAAAAAAATTATTGTGGTGGGTATGAATTCATTATGTAACGTTTGAACACATTTCTACCACATTACAATAGCATTGTATAAAGTGAATGTGCATAAGCCAACACTGTTCACAAATGTAAGGCAGATTGTGTTGTATATGTATTGGAGACCCCAGTTCAAGCCTCTCCAGTTCATTGCTCACCACTTTGGTGTCAGAGTGGGATTGGGAAGGTGCGGCTTCGAAACGCAAGGATCGCACCCAGTGAGTGGCGTGCATGCAAGAGAGTATGTAGTGGAGTGAACCACCGGGAGGGCTGCGCAACTGCACTGCTACAGGTTAATTCATTTTTAGCGCAGTGGTTAGCATGGCTGACTCGTATCCTGGAGACCAAAGTTTAAGCCTTGTTAGGCGCTTGGTCATTACATAGACTTTACAGTACTGATTTGTGTTTTACAATGAGCAATTACAGTGTTATACGGTGTTTGGATTTACAGTAAAGTAATGGTTACTGTATTTCACATTACAGCAATAACACTGTAAAATGATTTACAGTAACTTACTGGCAACCAGTCACTTTCACTGGATTTTTAAATTTTTTAAATTATTTAAATTGGGCAGCAGAAATACGGACTGTATTTATGTGAGCATAGGACACTATGTCAGTGATGTGTGTTGGTCTGTGCACTTCCTTGAGTGTATGTGCATGTGTTTATTTGAGTGAGCATGTTTGGGAGAGATGACCTACTTTTGCATGCTGGTGTCAGGATGCTGAAGTAATGTGGGTGCTTGCATGCGTGTGTGTGTGTGTGTGCATGGGCAAATATACATGTAAGTGAGAGTTTACAAGTGCGTATGAACGTGTGGTCCAGAGTGCTGTAGTCATGCAGGTGGCTGCTCATTTATTCCAGCAATGTGTGTGAATCAGTTCTCCTTTCAGACTGCGCATAAACTCTGGTTCATTTAGGTATCTCCCACACCTCTGGCAGACCTGGCCTCTCTCCACTCTAATCATCCCTTGAGTGAGTGTGGTCTGTGGACATAGAAAAGGTAAAATTGAAGATAGTAATTAGAGGCCATTCTCCTTCACACCAGTTAAATGATTCAGGTAATATCATGTCTTTTTATATTGCCTGGAGTCAATTTAGATATCTTTCAGATTCATTTTTGTCCCCTGTAGAGTAGATGAGTCTCTAGTCTTAATATCAAGAACCATAGTTTCTGTTGTACTGAAATCTACACAAGAAAAATCACGTAAATAACATTTTTTTTTAAATCTCACTGTGACATGTTTTTTGTCTGCCGAGAACCAGGGGATATGGTGGTTCATTTCGTCAGTTTTTGTTTTCATTTTGCAATTGTGAAACACAACTACAGGCCCATCCCATTAGCTTGTGGTGACAGGCTTGGTAAATGTAGTCTTAACAGGTCTATGTTTCCATTGGTACACTTCATCTGACAAGTAAAAAGGTCTCACTCACCCTTGTGCATCTGTGCCTGAAGTGCTCCACCTTTGCTAGGTTTCTCTCCACCCCTCCCATTTTCCTGCGGTGGACCAATCCTCTCACGGCCTCAGACAGGAACCTGGACACCATGGGCATTGACCACGCCTCGGGCAGCACCCGGAGGACAGCAACCGGATCAAAGGCTTCAGCGTTGTGGTTCAGTAGGTCCGCAGCATTGGTTGCCAGCTGGGGTGAGTCCAAGTAGATGTCGAGCAGGGCATGGTAGAGGGAGTTGCCAAATTCCTTGGGTTGGTTGCTTGTTACTGTCCTGCAGTAGTCTTCTGCGGCCCTCAGATCCTTCTCCCAGTGAACTAGTAGCTGCAGGGCTTTGCGGTGTTCCCCAGCAACCCCATGCAGGGTGGCTCTCTCCAAGTGAAGGGAAGTCCCCTGGATTTGTTCTTGAAAGTCAGTTATGAAAGATGTGAATTAACGCATGTAAGTATAGGGTTTAAAGGGTTCCCACTTTGCTTTAAAATGATTCAAATCTAGAAATACAGTAGTGACTTCAAAGTTAAGACAACAAAAATTCCTCAAAGAATGAAAATGATAAACTGTATTTCCAAAAGTATATGGAGACTCCTTCTAATGAGTGGTTTTGGCTATTTTAGCCATACCCATTGGTAACAGGTGCATAAAACAAGTATATAGCCATGCAATCTCCATTGACAAACATTGGCAGTAGAATGGATCGTACTGAAGAGATCAGTGACTTTCAACGTGGCACCTTCATAAGATGCCGCATTTCCAACAAGTAAGTTTTTCAAATTTCTGCCCTGCTAGAGCTGCCCCAGTAAATTGTAAGTGCTGTTATTATGAAGTATAGGAGCAGCTGCTCAGCTGCAAAGCGATAGGCCACACAAGCTTGCAGAGCTCACACTCACTACAGAGTTCCAAACTACTTCTGGAAACAATGTCAGCACAAAAACTGTTCATCAAGAGATTCATGAAATGGGTTTCCATAGCTGTACAGCCACGCACAAGTCTAAGATCACTATATGTGATACCAAGCATCGGCTGGAGTGGCATAAAGCACACCGCCACTGGACTCTAGGGCAGTGGAAATGCGTACATACAAAGGATTGTGTGCTTCCAACTTCATGGCCACAGTTTGGGGAAGGCCCTTTCCTGTTTCAGCAAGATAATGCCCTCATGCACACAGCAAGGTTCACAAATAAATGGTTTTCTGAGTTTGGTGGGGAAGAACTTGCCTGGCCTCATCAAACACATTTGGATTAATTGGAATGGCAACTGTGAGCCAGGCCTTACGTCCAACATCAGTGCCAAACCTCAATGCTCTTGTGGCTGAATGGAATGGAAGCTGCCTTCTGTTGTACTGACCCTGAAGTGCAACAGTGCTGTATAAGGTTGACTTCCACAGGAATTGTTGCAGTTTGTCCCTGGATGAGTTTGAAGTTCTGTCTGAACCATCTCCCTTCTCCGTTACCTCCAGCACCTGTGTGATGTAAGTCATGGCTAGAAGGGTGTGGTGCCTCTCTTTCTGAAAGAAAACAAAAGTCAATGTCACATTGTATCTTTGATGATGATAATTATTGATTGTATTTATATAGCACATGCCTCAATTGTGCTCAGTTGTGAAGTAGGAAACACACCTCAACCACCATCATTGTGTATGACCCACTTAGGTGATGTATGGCACCAATTGTTTCAGCTGAGGTAGATGGTGTGGGGAATAGTTAGATAGAAAGTTGACTGAGCCAGGTTTTGAACTTTCCAGAGGTGGGTAACCCGGCTTCAAAGAGTAAAAAGACTGACCATGTATTTGCTCCACCAACATGCACTAAACCAGCTGATTACAATAGTTAGTTCTCCTATCATGCTGAAGAGTTATGCTAATTAGAATCAGCTGGTTTAGTGCATGGTGATGGCGCAAATACATGGTCAGTCTTTTTACTCTTTGAAGCCGGGTTACCCACCTCTGGAGCTTTCCCAGTACACTGGGGAACCCTTGGCTCTTTGTAATGGGACATTTGAATGGACACAGCAAGGTAGGACCTCAGTTAAATTTTCTCATGTGAAAGATACTATCTCCATCACCACAATGTGCCTGTAATTGTACAGTAGCTCATTTGGTTCCAAATGACAATCTTCTACAGGCCACCAACAGCACTTCCATGCCCAACACAGTCCTTACAGGTCTCCCATCCAAGTACTATCAAAGCCCCAGCCTGCTTAGCTTCAGTATTTTACCAAGAGCAAGGTAGAGTACATGATGGCAAGTCTGTGGAGGGCTCCATAGCATATACCATATGACCGAAAGTATCTGGACACCCCTTTGTCTGGGGCTGTTTTTCATGGTTTGGGCTTGGCTATCCTTAGTTCCAGTAAAGCCAAATCTTAATGTTATAGCGTACAATCACATTCTGCAAGATTCTGTGCTTCCCCAACAGTTTGAGGAAGGCCCTTTCCTGTTTCAGCATGACAATGCCCCCGGGCACACTGCGAGGTCCATATAGAAATGGTCTTGTTAAGAAGAGTGTGGAAGAACTTGACTGGCCTGCACATAGCCTTGACCTCAACCCTATCCAACACATTTGGAATCAATTGGAAAGCCAACTGCAAGTCAGGCCTAATTGCCCAATCAGTGCCCAACCTCACTAATTCTCTTCGGGCTAAATGGAAGCAAATCCCAGCAGCAACATTCTAACATCTAGTATAAAGCCTTCCCTGAAAAGTGAAAGTTTTTATAGCAGCAAAGGGTGGACCAACTCCATATTAATACCCATAAATTATGAGGAGATGTTGGATATCAGGTGTCCACATACATTTGGCAATAAAGTGCATGTCCTCTACCAGCGTAACATACTAAATTTACCCCTTATATATAATTCATTCACATTGCTGGAACAGTTCCAGTTAAGTTATTTATTATTAATTTTTCATTATTATTAATCAAAGGATTCTAGACTATTCAGAAAGCTGTACCTCATTGAATTTCAATTGCAACCTTTAAAATTAAAATTCCTTACACATAGTAGCCCAGCATACAGCTTCCCTTTGCTGCTGCTAACGTGTTGCTTATGTAACCACACCTTTCAGGCTGCAAAAATGGTCTTCTAAGTAGTTTGTTTGTTAAAGATGCCAATAAGCAGCCAGGAGCTCATGCTGAGCTCAGGTTCCTGCTAAATAATGTGCTGATTTTGACAGAAGTCTGCAGTGGAGGCACCCAACTGGCTCATTCTGCCAGGAGTAGGGTGGGTCAGTTAGGATCCTTGACCAGCCCCTTGGATTACCAATGTATTAATTCCTCCCAACAGCACTAGCCACCAGTTATTACCAATAAGTGATATGTCTCTTCCTCAGTCGACATTAGCCCTCCTGTTGTACCACTTATTTTTATTGCCTCCTGAGGCTCAGCAATAAAAAAAGTTAAGTATTTACATTTTTTGACAAAATACAGTGTCCTGGGTAACAAAAACATGTTGCTGTGGAAATATTGTTGTGTTGGTTTCAGCACAGTATATAGAATATGCAGTCCTTGAGAGTAAGACCAGAGACTAATGTCCCCTACAGGGGACAAAAAATAATTGGCAGTTCTCAGGAGGATAACTTGACTGTCCCATGGGCAAATGCATCGGAAAAGTGCATGTGCTTCAGTTGCAGTGCCCCTTGCACAAGGTGCAGGCGGAGATTCCAAGCTAGGAAAAAGACTCCAGCAGTTACAAAAATCTATATTTGATTTCACTGAGAAAACAGAGCTAGTATGCTAGCTCTGCGTAGGAATTAAATGGGGCACCAACCTTGCTTTTCAGAGTGAAAATCAAATGTTCCAGGTACAGCACCAAAGCCAGGGGATACTTTTTCAAAAAGCTTAGGACTTCTTCCTCCTCAAGTGGATCCTGATCTTCCTCTCTCCTGGTGAAGATCTGTACCCCTACCTTCAAAATCACAAATAATTCTTTAAAAATATGTTTCCAGGTGATGTACTGCAGCAGGCTGGGGCAATTGTTCTTAGTGCAATGATGTCATTAAAAAAATTTATTCGATACACCTTGCGACTTGTATACATATGACAGCATGTTACTGGTTTTGAGAAGAAACACTCCATTACCATTACTACCAGTCCCACACACAGCAGAACATGGTTATTGTATAGTTTCAGGGATAAACAAAAGGTATTACAGTTTAGCTTCAGTAAGGTCTATAAGAAAGAACAGGGAATAGTTCCCTTTTATTAGTTTAGTCTGAAGAATTCTTATTGCTGCAAAAAAAATATGCATATCGTTGCATTTGTACTACAAGGAGGACGAACACTATAATAAAGAATGCATATAGGTAATATTCTTTGATGTCAGTTAATCTGTGCTGCATCTCATTGCAGATTTTCTCATGGGCAGGGCTTTGAAGCTAGTACTGGTCATTGCTGTAGCACTTCTACCCTCTGTTGTTTGCTCAGTGTCACTGCAAGTGATGTTTCTCAAGGTTATTCCCAATTTCACCTATGTGAATTTCTTGGATCAGTGCCCAGTATGATGCTTGAATGAAAAAAATGCCTTTGTTGATTCTTGGCTCTTTCCCACTGTTTTTTTTTTTTTTTAAACAGAATCAATGCATCTTTGGCCTTGTGAACATTAATCTAGTTCTCAGAAACCTTGTGAAAAAGGAACACCTGAATCTTCCCCAGTAAGACCCAATTACTTTCGAATCATAGTATAGCCACATAAATAATAGGCTTTCATTTGAACAAAAATTGGCTCCAAGTCCAAACAGTCTTCTTTTCATTGTGGGCTTAAGTGTCACCATGACAATTAACAGCATGCAGCCTGGTTGTCATGCCAACCATGGTGCCGTCTGTGTCTCTTGTGGGTATAAGAAGCCAGATATGAGAATACCTGCTGAGATTCCTGTTACTTCACTATTCTAAGTGATACTTAAAATTAGTGAAGTTATTTTTTCCTGATAAAATACAATAAGTATCGAGATAAGTATATATAGCAAGCATAATGACTCTTATGAGGCTGATAAATAAGCTTTTAATCCTGAGTTAAGTACTTCCGAATTCTTATTCACTGAGAATGCGGAATGTAGCCTGGTGCTGTTGGGAAAGAATGCTGCAGCATTCAATATGGAGCAAAATCCTATTCATATTATTGCGCTGTTCAGCACATGCTGTGTGCACATCAGTGTCATCCTGATTGTTAATATGATCGTGTCTCAGTGGTTAAGCCAAGCAAACGCTATAGATTAACTTGTGCATTTATTGCAAAGTAAAAATAAAATAAGTTGAGAGAACAAAGAAGATACATAGTAGAAGATAGTAAATATAAAAAGTGTAGTGAGTTCAGTAAACTGAAGTGTATTTAATAGATAAAATGCTGTGTGAAATACAGACCAAAAAAACACAAATGCTATTTTTTATGGGGATTGTTGCTTTCTCAGAAAGCCTCTACAGTACATGACCAATTTATCATCAGATGCACAAAAACTAGTTTGAGTTTATGAAAACCCACCTCCTGGCTCTTCTGCAGAGCCCAGTCAGCAAACTTCCAGATGAGCTGTCCGCGTTTCTGTCGGCTGAGTGAATTTACGACTTGCTCATAAGCAACAGAACTCACAGCATCTGGAGCATTGCCATCCACGATATCCACCCAGGTCTGCAACACCAGAACGCCCATGTATACACTTAAGGCCTCAAAATAATTCTGACAGTGCACGTAATTACTTAAAACGTTTTTATATGCAGCAGTTGGGATGTAATAAATTACACAGGAGAATTTGTTTTATAGCCAGTGAAAAGATGCATTATGGTTGCCTGGGCAATAGTGCATGAGTTGATTTATTAACATTTCTTCTGACTCACCCATCCTGCTATTTTCTGTCTTTTGGGTTTAAAGCAAAGAAATTGTATTATTAAAAAAAAAAAAATGACTAAATTGTTTCTCAGTTTTCCCTAAACACTGTACTTCTAATGGTCTGTAGGTAACAAATAATTGCTAGGTCAGCTGAGATAAATCTTTTGCATCTCTTACATGTTGGTAGCAACTTTCATGAAATATAAGTTCATTTCTATATTTATCACTTACTTTTCTATTTTAATACCTTTCTGTACAGCAATTTGTGTAGGAAAGGTGCTACATAAATATATAATAACTATGGGGATGTGATAATGGTGACTATTATTATTATTATTATTAGTAGTAGTAGTAGTAGTAGTGGTGGTGGTAGTAGTAGTAGTAGTCATAGTTGTAGTAGTAGTAGTACTAGTAGTAGTAGTAGTGGTATTTGTTCACTTGCCTGTATTTCACAGAATACACTCACAGGTTTTGTGAAATTATTACCTGGATCGCATTGTCATCTTGGCCATGGCTCTGATGCAGTAGACCAAGGGCATAGAATCTTAAACACAAAAAAGAGGTCATCACACACTCTGGCGAGGGAACCGTGCAGGTACATTAACTCATGTCATTTAAGTGCTGTGCTGAGCTTTTTTTTAGGTCAGGACTTTTAAGGAGCTATTCACGTCCTCAGTTATACACGTCCTTTTTTTTCTCTGACTTCATTGTGGCCTGACACAATATCTTTGAACGGCATGCTTCTGGGAGGAATCATTAATGATTGCTGGCCATTTTATGCTTGCAAAATGCCCCTCTGAGCATGTTAAAAAAATCTGTTCAAAATATTTTGTTCTCATTCATTGGAATGTGTAGTACAAGCCCCAAGAACAGCAATAGCTGATCTTTTGGTCATTTCAATGGACATTTTAAAGGCCTGACCCAGGGATGTGCTGCTATTACCTGATCAGTCTGGCCACCTTTTCCTGATGGCGGGGCCTGATGCTGAAAGTTTCAAACCTTGGCAGGACAGTCAATTATACAACAGTAGGGTTGATTCTAAAACTTCCTCTTCTTCTTCACGTCCAACTTAACATTTTGGTGTTGAAAAGTCAGTGAAACCCCGCCTAGGCACTCAGATGAAAACTCTGCATTTGCTACATTTGGTTGAAATTTTAAAGTTTTATGGGCCACTGTAGACATGGCCAGGCTGTATCCGGATAAAACCTGAGCTATATTGGAGTTATCCTAGTTTATGTCAGAACATCTCTCAACCTGGATTTCTGTTCACTGGAATAGTCTGGTGAATGTTTGAATGCTTTGTAAGTCACAGCTGAGGACAGATGTCGATTAAATCCAGACAAAAGTTAAGTAACCTCTGCTGTAGGCTCTCATACAATTTTTAATCCATTCACTGCACTTATAAGCTTTGCGTTGAGAGTCACTCTTTTTTAGATTGACTGATAAATTGAGGTAATGTAAAAATGTTAATAATCTCATAATCTACCCTGACCCAAAATGACAATACAGAGTATTGTGGAAATATAGAGAAAAACAATTAAATTTGTTGATTTTTGATTATTTTCCATGCTTTCCTCAGATGACTGCTGCTCACCTTTTGTGGTGTGCTAAATAGGACACACACGTACTGAGAACACAATCATTGGCTGAGGACAGGAGTTCCACAAGGTCTGCGTCACTTTCTCCCTCCACGTAAAGTTTCAGGAGCGCCCCGTCAACATCCTTGCGGCAGTCGCGGCTCTGGTCAGCCCACCGCACCTCCCTCAGGAAGTTTGTCAGGAAGCTCTGGTATCGCTCAAATGTGGCACGGTCCTCTTTCAGTGCCCTGAGGTCTTTAGCGTTGAAGACTGGGGTATGCTGGGATATGAAGTCTTCGCAGAGAAGACGCTGCTCGGGGTACAGGGTAATGATTTCTCTCGGGTCCAGATTGCCCTTGCTGTGAAAATAGAGAAATAAATAAATGTGTGTGCATGTACATGCGTGTGTGATGTTTTGGTAATAATGAATATATATATATAACTTGACCAGGGTCTTCTCACATGAAAAGGTTTTTGGCTTCAGAGAAACTTTCCTCGTAGAACTTTACAAATCCCACTGTACACGTAAGGTTTCTGTGCAGCACCTGCAAATTGAGCCATTCTTTATCATCTGAAGACCTTTACCAGGAACATTGCAGTATACAGCACAGACCACTACCCCCCTCCCCTGCCCCCAACCCCACCCTTCAAACACCCTGGGGAAACATGTAGCATTGCAATGAAAACACATGGTAAAATACAGTAGCTGGTGTCAGGCTGGTAATCTTACATCATTGTACTTGCTGAAGGGACAGGATAGAGATATAAGCTTGTGTTCCAGCCGACTAGAAACAAAACGATCAAAAAAGAAATTGCATCTGTGGGATGATTTCCTTGAAATCCCTGATGGTTACCTTCTGAGCTAATGCCTCTCTGTTGCTCATCAGAATGACCATCTGGTGCGCGTGTTTTATAATGCATTCGGTCCCGCTAAACAACTGAGGTGCTTGTCATCACTGACCCTGGTCTGTCTGGTGAATTTTTGGGGAACGCCAAATTTGCAAGGCTTTCTCAGATTTTTCTCCCCCTTAAGGGCCAGAAAGAAATTGCAAGAAAGTGTTTTCCCGCCGAATTTGAGGGAATCTGCTGTTCTGGCGTTGACTTGCATGACTACATGACTTGCGGAATTCCATATGATGGTCAGCGAGCCTCTCTTTTCATTAAAGGCATTGTGGGAAATGTGGATTACAAAGTGGATTACATTATTTTTTCATAGGCTAGGAACAGATAAAGGGAATATCTTTTGTGTTCGGCTCTTCATCCTGACAGATTTACCTCGTAGGTGTCCTTGGATAACAGGGATTGTACCCCCTGGACAAAGTCCAAAGCCTCGTTCACGCGTTCGCTTGCCACCAGAGCCTTGATCTGCTCCTCCATAGCGACGGGGCTCAAGCTGTGCACCTCTCTTTCCGAGAAAACATACACCCTTTCTAAACGAAACAAAATGCCAAGCAAGATTAGTGAAAGAATAAGTACAATACAAACACAAAAATTACTGTAAATGAATTACAACTGTGATATAGGTAATTACTGGACTTTTTTCCTCAAAGGGCTTCTTCGCAATTATTAGCCAAAGACTGAAAAAAAAGGTTGGACTGGCTGATTTATTGATTGGCTAATTAATCGATTAATTAGCTGGTTGCTTTGCCTCAGTAGCTTCATCATTTACTGACTGCTTCGTCAGTGACTGATTGCTTCTTCATTGACTGGCTGCTTCTTTATTGACTGTCTGATTAATGGACTGGTGGAAATGTTTCTCAGAAGAGCTGAGAGGGTAAAAGCCAACCTGGTGTTGAGAGCAGGCCCTTGGCTCTGTTCTGAGGAATGGTTTGCTTGAGTCTCTGGTCCAGCATGCTGTAGATGTGAAGAGCCTCACTGCTCAGAGTCAGCACATAGGGGAAATGAACTACAGCCCCCAGGACCCCCTCCAGCCACTGTATAGGGGGGCGGTGAGACACCCCGGTACTCGTCACAAACATGCCTAATAAATAAATAAATCAATTAATAGGCTGTGTTGTTGAACCTTTTAAGAATGCATTTTTTTCCAACTTTATTTGCTGCACACTAAGCTGTAATATTGGTTGAATGTAAAACTGAGAATGTATGAACAGCTATTAATGAACAAGAGTTATAATTATTTTTTAAATAAAACCACCAAAATGTTATATTATTTAGCTAAGAACATGGCTGGAACTCTTATCTGAAGGTATGCAAAAGGAAGAAAAGATTAGACATACTTACCCAGAATATAATTTATAATCAACAAGAATTGTCACACGATCACAACTATATTTAGCTAATGTAAACCTATATATTAGCAGATGTTTTAAAAGATTTTCAAAAAAGTATTTTGGCTGGAAAGTAAAAAAGAACCATTTTCCTCTGTTTCACATTCTTTTGCCTCTGTAGGATAGTACAGTAAACACTAAATGTATTATAAAAATGATTCTTACCCAAAGACCCTGGGCTGTGCAAAAGAAACTCTCCTTTTCCGATAGCATCAACGATGATGCCTTGCTTGGGCAGGTCATGCGGGAACAGGTCAATGGTGGCCCCGCCCTCGCAGTCGTGAAGGAAGTACCGGTCGCTCGCGGCAACGCAAAGGCAGCTCCCGTCCACGGCCAGCCCCAGCGGCTCCTGGGGCAGGGCCACCTCCCTGAGGCACTCCCACCGGTCCACTGACACGCTGTGGACGCTCACCGCCCTCCTCCGGGCTGACGCGGTGAAAAGCTGGACCACGAGGTCCTGCCGGGAAGACGCGGCAGCCCAGCGGAGGCGGAAGAACGAGACGCTCCGGATCTTGCGCAGGCCGGGGAGGGGTTCCAGGGAGAACATGTTCAGCGCGACGAGGGACCCGTCGCTCAGCGCCAGCAGGTGGTTCAGGAACGGGACGGCCCCCAGCTGCGAGACGGGGCTCCGCGAACCCAGCTGCCTCCTCCGGGCCTCCCGAATGCCCGCGCCCTTCCCTTCCGTTCCCGACCCACCCTCATCCAGGAGGACGAAATGCTGGACGAGAGAGTCTTTGCCTCCAATGTAAAGGTTCCTGCCGCAGGCTTCGAGACACTGGATGCTGGACTTGTCCCTTTCTTTGCCTGTGGTTGGCTTCTCGAGAATCAGCGTCGGGGTGAAGGCTTTAAGACTCATCATCTAACATTCAGACCAGCAAGCTAAAATGCTGGAGACCAAGAAAACCTGAAACATGTGTCGTTACAGATTGTTACCCTCAACCCTCTCCCTTTTGAGTCAATATTGACCTCTACTGATAAATATCGATCATGTACTCAGTGCTGGACAAGGAAGCATATGTAGTGGTATTTCTGTGTCACCCATACATAACAATAACAATATATGAATGACTGATATATTCTTATAATTTACTCGCCCAAATTTCCAATTTAGTCAGAAGTTACAGTTCTGATACCATTCATGCACAGGTATACTTACATATTATTTATTTGCATTTATGTTGGTGCCCCCATCTTCCTCCACAGTGAAGGGACTGGATGTGTGCGCATGTGTGTTTGTAATTGTGGAATTAGATAATAAATAAATATGGAAAAAATATCAACAGTAAATATTAGGGGTGGAGGAAGATGACGCTATTTGTATTTGTATCTGTATTTGTTGAACCAACAAAATTATTTTTATTTGTATTTGGATAAAACCAGAAGTGGGTATGGTGTAAACCAGAAGTGGGTGGAGTCCAACAAGGAATCTGTATAAAATGCCAAAAATCCTTGATTTCTACCATTATAATCACTGGCACTGCTATTCTTGAGATAAAGCATTAAAGTTATAGTTCTCCAATAACATCAATAATAATACAGTTTCACAATAGGTAATTAGCTTTTTAAAGCCGTATTTAACAAACAATGACCTATATGTTATATAGCCATAACAGGTAAATAAACAGTCAAGTTTCAGACATGGGCAAACTGTTTTTATAAATCAAAACATATGCTACTCAACCTTACTCTGAACTGTATGAACCAACACCATCCCTACCTAAAGTCATACACTAAAGTCAATTATAAACTGAAAAGTGCTTTTATAATAAATTTTAAAAATCTGCATTTTCGTTATAAAATACTGTCTGCTATGAACTTCTAATTAAATAAAAAAATATATACAGAATGTAAGGCTAACCTGTTTCTAAATGTGCATTAGTCTCATTTACACATAGGGCAATCAGTATGATTGTAGCCTTAGAAAAACACATTTTGATCTCAATCTTGAAATAGGCTAAAATATTGCAGAGTTGGTCTTGAGTCACATTCGATTTTCAGTAATTTAGTTTTGACCTGGACTTGACTAAAACGGTCTAAACTACAGCCCTGCTGGAAATACAGCGTGTGTACAAACAGCTTTGGAAAAAAAGTTTAAATCTTCAGCAATCGGTCACATCAAATTTAGCTCAGTGGGACCTCCAAATGAAATAAAAAAGAGGATACATAGGACACGTTAGAAACCACCAAGATTTCAGGAAGAGAGCTTTACAGCTGCTTTTGCAAACAACTGCACATAGAAACGCATACTTCTGCCAGAATGCAGGTTTTACTGTTTTAAGCCATGCCATATCATAATTCTCACAATGCAAAAGCAGGGCAACTCATATGTACTGAGAAACACAACACATTTTATGTTACAATAAAATGACCATACCTTGCAGAACAGCAGCCGTAGTCTTTCAGGAAGAGAGAAACTGTTGTTCAGCTAAAGTGTATTTTGACCTTGACCATGTGACTCTCCTCTCCCGAAAGGAAATGCTGGTCAGCGGTTTTTGTGCCACAAACACTTGGCTAATCAGTACAGATGGACAAATTTTGACAACGATAATGGCTTACTTTAGAACAGGGACTGCTTCTTTAAAAAAAAGTCATATAAGGGTTTCGCTAGCGGAGCTAATGTAGATAACTAACTTGAAAGATACTCAGTATTGCTGACACATCCATATATTCACCATCCATATATATATATATATATAATTTCATTTAAATCTGTGAAATATTCCAATGCCTACATAATAAGAATTTTTATTTTTTGTCTTTCTGTCCTATTGTTTCTCCTCCAGGACATACTTTAACCCAAAAGCAATTCAGCAAAAATTGTCACCACATGTACTTGAACTGCGTTGTATTCATAATTATTCCAAGCACAGAAAGATGCCCTTATGTGTGTCAAATTAGAAGAATACCCCTGACATTTATTTCACTTAAAAAATTGTATATGTACTCACACAGGTCTCCTAGCAACCTTTTTCAGATGACTACACTCACAGAATGTGTTTGAATGTTAATGTTATCAACTGTTAAATGTCATGCAAATCAATGCCCTCATAATTTTCAAGGCAGAAAAAAAAGTCTCACAAAGTTTATCTTGTCTTTCAATCAAAAGGGTAGGTTATTTTTAAGAGCTTGTTTTTTTGACCACTTGAACTATTTTGTAGACATTTGGGGGTGTTAGGCTAAATGAATAGATATCAGACCTTTTTGAATGTAATCTTTGTGCATTCATTGTTCAAGGGCAAACAATTAAAAGCATGAAAGACAGAAACAGCACTGTGCAATCATTTTATTCATTTCAAAGCAGTCAACAGCGTGGAAATAAAATAATATACTTTTATTATATTATTATATCTTATTATATCATTGAAATTTTTTTATTTTATTTTAAATGGGGTTGTGGGAAAAAGGGCTATTAGGGGGATGAAGGAAATGTACTCCACTTGTCAGCCATCTTGAATGGAGAAGCTCACTCACAGAGAAATCATCATTTATTGCCTGGTATTTAAAAAAAAAAATAATTATATAGAAAACAATGCAATGAGTTAGAATACACAAGGATTACTCTAGCTATCCTGTAAGGCTGTAAAGCAACACAACAAGTATCATGGCCTTCAATAACACTTTCCACACTAGGGATATCTTGACAATGTTTCACAGAACAAGGTGGATTTCTGCCTCTCTAGAATCAAAGCTTCTAGGTGCTGCTGCCCTCCTGCACCAGTAGCACAATGTTGAAGGCCTATATTAAGAAATCCCTTTTGAGGTTATGACAGGCTGGTAAGGAGAGTGGAGGACTTTTAAACAAAACTAAAAATAAAATAAAACCAAACAGTACCTCTGTGCATCTATGCTTCAAAACATCAGTTTCTCTTTGGAGATCTACCATAAGCAAACACTGATATATGATATCTTCCCTTCCCTGAACCTATCAAGAAATGTCACCTTGCTTTATTATTATTTCTTATTGTTATTATAATTATTATTTTGGTAATTCCAAACTGTTTTTAGTATTCCAAAAACATACAATATCTCCATATCTTTTCTTCATTATAGCCGCATCTATAGTTATAACTGCTGATGACTGAAATGCATTTTTGACATTCTGAAAACATACCGTAGGCCTATTTCCAATTTCAGGTTCATAGCTGCCCCTATGATCATAGCTACAGATGGGGAGAGAAACGGAATAAGCAAACTACCCCTGCTTTGACTAAATCTGCCCCGTACATTTCAGAAGTGATGAAACCCAAACGGTGACAGGCAACGCGTGCTGTTCACTTTTCCCGCCCGCAGTCAGTGCAGACGACGTCATCGCGGAGGGTGAGGAAGCCACGGCCGGCCAGGGACATGGAACACTTCATGCAGTTGAAGCACTCGCTGTGCCACTGACGCTCCTCGAATGAAATGTACTTTGCCCCTGACAGACCTGAGAGAGAGAGAGAGAGAGAGAGAGAGAGAGAGAGAGAGATGTGCAATCCCAGATCAGATTTGATCAGTTGCAATCCCATTTTTTGTTCTCAGTGACAGACAAAATGGGTGAACAGTAGGGTCTGATATCTATTTTCTATCTTCTTCTTGTCTTAATGCTTGTCTGTACAGAGTAATCACACGATGCAGTAAATGTACACTCTACTTGGCTGCAAGTAACCCTGGGATGACACAGAGGTCGGATAAACAATCAGAAACGCATCAGCATTCCCATAGCATACACACTGGACTGTGAATTATAATAGGATTTAGTGGAGCATTAAAAGCATTATCCTCTTGAGTTGGGTTCGGTTGCTATAATGCACTCAGAAAGATGTCTATGGTTGTTATATGAGGAAAATTAAACCCAGAGAAAGTGTATGTTTAGACACAAACAAGCAGTTATGTATCTGCCTCAAAAAGGACATTGCGTCCATGTGAACACATTTCCTTGAGTTCATTTTCAGTTATATTCAGAAGAAAAAAATAACATACACTTTCAGCTACTGGTTAGATGAACTTCACTGCACATTTTCATGTTAAGACAGGGTAAGGATTCAGATCAGTTATTGGCTAAATATGATACGATCAGCCAAAAGTTGGCTTTACATGAGATGCCGTTTTTTTTGGCAGATGAATACAGAAATTTGCACATGAATATGCAGGTCATTAAAAAATCACCTCTGGGTGAGCTACAAATAATTTCTCAGAGAGCAGCCCAAGATCCCCGGAGTATAGAGTATATTTTTAAGATCCCCTTTTGGCATTTCAAGTAGGGAAATGTTACTTCCCTGCTGGGAGTGCTTCAGCGGATGATATAACTTAGGCGGGAGATCACTTACTCGAGATGGGCTTTGTGCAGCCAACGCACTTCTTGGCATAGAGGTTGCCGAAGCAGTCCAGGCAGTAGGGGTAGTTGTCTCTGGAGGTGAATCTCTGCCCCGCCAGCTGCTTCTTGCAGCCGATGCACAGAAAGCACTCGCGGTGCCAGGGCTTATCGTGGTAGGTCACCCCGCCAGTGGTTATAGCCTGTGGAAGCAAGGCGCATTCTTCACCCTCACAGTAAGCGGCAGAAGGTCTCAGGGTGAGGTCTCACGGCGGGACGCGCTGCAAAACTTTGACTGACCTTTTTACAGGAGCAGCACTGGTAGGCGAACTGCTTCTCGAAGCACGCCACGCAGTAGTAGCTGTTGTCCTTGGGGATGAAGGACTTGGTTCCTATTGGCTGCTGGCAGCGGTGGCACATGAAGCAGGTCTCGTGCCAGCTGTTGCCCTTGTACTCCATTTTGCGTGCGCCTGAAACCAGACAAAAGTGTGTACTTGCAAAAGGAACGCCATCACAATCAGATACGCTATTGCAACATGTCCATGTTCTCGGATGCTTCCTTACAAGATTGTTCAGATTTTTTTTCAATGACACCTTTCAAATATTGGGGCAAGTAAGGGGTTGCATGGTACCGGAGTAAACCTGGCAGGAATCTTCAGAATGCTATGCACATGCAGAAACAAATTAAAACTTCTACCACTGATTGCTATGGATTTTACATCAAATTTACATTAGCATAAGCTAACAGCTACACGTGGAGATGACACTGCTCACCTCAAAAGTTCGCATTAAGATTTAGTTGGCGTTGGAAATGAATGTCTTTGCACACAACGCAAAATACATCACAATCTTTTTGACAGTTTGTGGAGGTTTTGGGTATTTGTCCATAACAAATAAAGAGAAAGAATTACAATTTAAAATATAAATGATATGCTGAGACTGTGGAGCCCACCTCAGGGATCCTCCCCAAATTAGACCAGTAGATGAGAGCAGGTATTTGTTATCGTACCTGGCATGATCGTTTTTTTGCAGGTGTTGCACTTGGAGGAGTATTCATTGGCGTAGCAGTCTGTGCAGAGCAGCTGGTCATCCTTGGCGGCGAAGGGCTTTTCCACCAGCGAGCGGCTGCATTTGGCGCACTGGAAGCACTCCTCGTGCCAGTGTTGGTCCTTATAGGACAGATCCTTCCGGAAGCATAAAGAAACGACACACACTGAGCAATCAAGGGCAAAAACTGCTGCAATTTCCGTCGGATGGTAAATTCAACATAAATAGTATAACCTGTTCTTTTTATCCAGAAATACAACACCAGTAATCTCATGTACTGCTTAGGGCAGGGCTTTCCAAAATTATTTCAAAGCCCTTACCTCAAAGCACCATCCATTACAGGTTGCAATGCTGTGGATTTATTACAGTTTATGTAATATAATATGAACATTTAATAATTGGTTTAGTATATAATTATTGGTTTGTTTTCTTTGAAAGTATTGTTTGAAATGTCATCTTTGAGAAGTGTTCTGTGGGGACCCCTGGATTAGGGAAGTAAGTGTTCAGCCAGAAGGGTACAAACTTTTTTGGAGCACTGCAGCCAGTAAAGAACTTATGTAAAGTTATGTAGGTAATGGCGGATTAAAATGCATCAGAATATGATGCATCCACTTATTTAACAATACACAAAGCAAAATCAGAGACTTATACAACCTCCAAAGTTTCTGTATGGGTCAGATGCTTCACTAGATTAAGATTGTATCATTTAAACCCGTAGCTACACTGACCATAATTACAAATCCCACATTAATTTACCAATGTTTACACACTGCTGACACTAATAATTAGCCACATTTGATTTGACACTAGTTTATTGTTAACTGTGCATGTACTGTACTCCATCATTATTAGTCTTAGAGAATGAACACCTCTGCCTCCCTACCTTGGTGTTGCATCCAATGGGAAGGGAACATCGCTGACAGCAGTTAGCGAACAAGTTCTCGTAGCACTTGGTGCAGTACTGAGTGTCATCTTTCAGAATGTACTTCTTCCCCAGCAAGGAGTCCTTGCAATAATGGCAATCAAACCGATCGGCGGACATCTTGGCTCTAAACCTGAAGTTCATACAACAAAAAACACTCAGCCCAGTCGACAGAAATGATGGATAATTTTTCAGCAGTGGGATGATAATAAAAAAACAAACAGTCATAGCAAAAAGCAAAAGCAAATTGGAGATTAAAAAGCAGTTTACAAAAACAAGAATCAAGTGACCCCCACTGATTGATCAGGCACTCATGGACCTCATATCATAGCCACATTTGAAACTTTATGCCAGCTTGGCTTTAGTCTGCAATGTGACAAGAAGCAGCTGGTGACACCATGAATTTTGGAGAAGAACCACAGATGTCTACACTCCCAAATTGGCAGTGGGGTTCGCACATGAACGTGGCTGTCATTGCAGATAATTGGACGTCCAAATAAGAATGAGAATTGGATGTGTTCATCCTCACATTGGGTGCCAAATTTATAAAAACAAAAAATTTCAAGAACACAGCGTGAACTGCTAAACTACTCCAACTACATTCAACTCCTGCCAATTTCACCTGCTTTATATCATTATGATATTAAGCACATAACAAAATAATATATATAGGAACATATGAAGTCAAGAGGGTTGAAATAGGACGAGCAAATGGATGAGGAAAAACTGATGTGTACAATGTTATTAGTGAGAGTTGACTGTAATTTACCAGCATTTCACTCTCTGCAGTAAAATCATAATAGAACTTTATGATATGCAAATGTGGGAAATGCACCATCTATAGTAAATACAGGTGCCATTCCAATCTACTGCTATATCCTCAAAGGCAATGCTATTGCCAAAACTAGCTGTTTTTGTTCTTTTGTACTGGAAAATGCTTTAATATGATTTCTTTTAACAAATGGTTCCAGTGAATGCTCTGAAGCGATCATTAAAAATAGTAACTGATTGGCAGAGGTCTGCATGGTGACTGCCCCCTGCCAGTTCTCAGACTGAGAATGAGCTCTGACAGGTGATGATTGTTGGTATTACAAAACAAATTGAGTTGACAGACCTCAGGCTCATAAACACGTATACTCTCTGCAAAATGTGTACCATAACTGGAATTAACCTTTTTGCCTTCTTTGAATATCTTTACAGAAAGTCTGTAGTTTAAGCCTGCGTGGGCTAGGTAGACTGCCCATTCTTATTATAGCATAACTCTACAGTTGGCCCGATTAATTCATCTCAAAAATACTGTAGAATGTATAACTTTGCATTTATACCATGCAAAAATACAATTTTAACTAACAGGCAGTTAACACTTGCATGGGCCTCAACAAGAAATTAATTGGTTTCGGAACATATTCTACAGATAGAGAAATTATTGAAAAGAACTACCCCTGCCTGATCTGAGACATACCCACAGTCAATGAATATGAAGCACCAAGTTTTCAGATTAAAAGCACACAAAGGCAAGAGAATCGTACATTACACAGTAATATAGTAATGACTGAGCCCTGCTCAGCTAGTTACACATTCACAGAGAGCAATCAGGGCATCAAACAGATAGACAAGTACACTGCCAATTGGCACATCACTTACCCAGCTGTTCGTTCATGGAAAATGCATTTTTTTCACATGCAGAATTGTATGAGCTAATGCATTTTAGCACAATTGCATCAAACAAAATCGAACGAATTCCAGACCTAAGAGAAAATAATGCATTGAGCATATGAACTGCCAATGCTTTCCTTTGAATTAACATTTGGTTTGAGAGCATTTACACAATAATATAATCAGATTTTCATTCAGGCCTCAACAGCTGACGAAACTTGCTGAGATTTATAGTAAAGGGTTGAAAACACTACCTGCTTTGCTCAAGTTTCTCAGAAAGATTCCCAGTGGTGAGTCCGAGTGCTTGCAGAGAGCAGCGATGAATATCGCGATGGAGAGTCGGGATTAAATAGGATGCATGGGACAGACCATCTATAAATACAAGCCCCTCTGATTAGGCATAATCTCCAGGGAGAGGAACCATGCTGTCGGGCACATTTCTGCACCTTTTAAGGGAGCAGTTTAGTTGGCGCACACGTACCTACCTCTCAGTCAATGGACTTTAGTGCTGGCAGTATGATGGCGGTGAGGGAGAAAATGGAATGCAACGACTTTGAGGCTTCGGTGGAACGGTTCCCGCTTTGGCATTTCCTAAAAGCACGCACATCCAGTGACATACGTGCAGATTAATATGTAATGTTTATTTTGGCCACGCTGCTGGTTCATATGATCTTTGCAGCCTCTTTGGTTTAACTGCACTGAACAGAAAGAGCTTGAATGCAAAAGGTCAAGGCTTTCTTTACATATAAACACTGTATTTAAATAGAAGGTATTGTGGTGTGTGTGTGTGTGGGTGTGTTTGTTCATAATAATAGATGATTTTCCGAGGCCTTCATACAAATTTGCTACTGGGGCTGATTTACTGTACACATGCACAGTGTGTCCAACCAAACATTTTCCCTGGGGTTGTTTGGCTTCCCACAGGCCTGTCTGAGGAGGTTTAAAAAGGAATGCAGTGCTGCCTAGCAGATGGCTGACAATCCCTCTTTATGGTTATCTGGTGCAAACTCAATTAAGGCAAGTGGCCACCTCTGACTCCGCTCCCAGCCCTGAGGCCAGTCTCATCTCCTCACAAGAACAGCTGCTAGAAACTTGACCCTTGACCTCTGACCAGAAAGATGTGGCACCCTTTGATACAGATATACCCCAGACATTCAATCCAAAAATGATTAATCCTTGTTATGTAAGAATACATAATAATAATAATAATAATAACAACAATTATTATTATATTTTTCTATTCAGCCACACGTTCCCTTGAACCAGGTTCAATCTAACATTATTGCATTTGTTTTTAATGTTGAATGATGATTTTCAGTGTAACTTTTTTTTTATAAACTTCAAATTCATACTCAGATTCTACTTAGGCACCAATCATCACTATCCATTTTACTACAGATTTTGGACAGCCCAAAGAGACTGAAACTATGCTTTTAGACTTGCAGTTTTCCAAGAAAAGGCAATCAGAGGAACCATACTGTTGCACTACCTTCTCTGTCCCAGTGCTCGAGCTTGTAGAGCTTCCAACTAATTACCGGTGAATCTTACACCATCTGTTCATATCATTTTTCAGGAGGATCAGAAACCAATCTTCTTATAAAAATAGCCTGAAGAACACCAGCCCAGGGATTTTAATCCCTAGAACTGTACATAAACATTCACACACAAATATAAACACGAATCAAGGTCAGTGTCAGTGGAGGTCTAGCAGATAGGATTGCAGAGGCAGTAAAGGCCCCACCCTGTTGTGTGATGAGAACACTGCCCATATTACGACTGCCATACTTCTATGGGAAGATAAAAAGCAAGGGGGCTTTCTTTGATCGTTTTTAAACATGGCACCAACAGTTAACAGTTAATGATCTAATGCTGCTTCAGCTCCAATACATTAGTACCTATATTACTATGCATCTCTCCTTAAATATACATTATACATCTCACCACTGTAGTAAAATTGGCAAAAACATGTATTCACTTAATTTTTTTATTAAATTAAATATAGATGCAAGCAGCAGTGTCAGGAGCCAAGCACCAAGGGTAAGCTGTAGCATATTGGGGGTACTTGGTCATAGACTGCAAATTCAAATATCTAATTCAAATATCATCCATACCAACTTTGGTGTTTATTGGATGTAATGGTACATTGGTTGCATGAAATATGAGACACATTATCTACATGTGTCCTTCTTCAATCAGTACATTTCATTTATTTAATTAATTGGATTTAAACAAGGTGTGGTTCTTTTGCACAATTTGTGCATATTCATATTTTATTTTCAAAGAATCTTAGACTGAGGGGAACTTGCTTCTCAGGACTGTTTCAGGAAAGCTGTCTGATGATTCCTGTCAAATTTCATATGATTTTGGCTTATGGAGCCAATGGAAATGAGCATTTTGCAAGAAGTGCCCCAATAGGCCATATTGCACTATACCAATGTGTGCCTGTGTATGCTCATTCACAATATGGATTTTTATTATCCCCTGAAGTATCATTGCCATCTACCTAAAGTTGGGGCAAAATGCATAGTATGTGTGTGGACAGCCATTTTTTTTAAATTTAAATGGTTATCCTGCAGTCATCTTTGAACATGCTGTCGATCATGCATGCAGAATTTGGTGAGAATTTGACAAACATTGTAGGAGCAAACATTGTAGGAGAAGTACAAAACAAAAGTTTTTTGTTTTTCAAAAAAATCAAAATGGTGGAAAATCCAATATGGCCAATATGGGTTCTATGAGCAAATGTATTCAGGTTGAGGAGATACACATAACGAAGAATTATGGTGCATGTAAGTAAAATGGGATCGGCATTTTTTGTTGTAATTTTGGTGTCATGCATACTAAATTTGTTGTTGTACTGAACATGCTTGCCAAATATTTTGAGTTTTTGAGCATGGGTGAAAATTTTGCAAGAGGAAAAGGAAGAAGAAGATTTTTTTAGCAAAAACAATAGGGTCCTATGCACTCTTAAAAGTACTCCTTTGGTGGGTAAAGTGTAGCTAAATAATGTTAAGGGTTTTTGTTTAAATGTAAACAGTAGGTCAAGATGTTCTTGAAAGGTATAAATCACTTCAAGCTGTATGCGTGCTGCAGTGAGTGAGAGACATTGCTGCTGCATTCCCAGCAGCCTTTAAATAGCTGCAAAACACAGATGGTGCTACACCACAGAATGTAATGCATTCAAAATGTATATCGAGGTGATGAAATGTGATGCTTTACAGTCAGGATTATGTAGCACCAACAGTAACTACAATAAGCTACAGTGTCAAATGGGACTTAATTCAAGCCACATTTTTTCCTTACCTTTGACTTACGAATAAATGCGGCTGTTCCTCTATCCTTAAACAGTTTTGTCAGTTAGTTTTTAGGACTGCAGAACTGTGCAAACTGTGTTTGTCAAGGAAACAAGGAAGATGATTTTTTTTTTTTTTTTAAGATTCTTGAATGTATATATATTTTGGCCTGCTTCCCTGCAATGCCTACTGGCTGAGTGTTCTGCCAACAAAAAAATAAAAACATAGCTGAAAACCATGGAGATGGTGACAGACCAAATTCAGTAAAGAACAGAAAGAGATGACACCTCATTTCCACCTTTTTTATTTTTATTTGTTTTGGCCTTAGCTAATGCATTTGGAAAAGTATTCACTAGCATATACTGTACAAAGCTTCGCTACTGTCTTTTGAATTAAGTTTATATTCCTTTTTGATGGTGTGCTGCCATCTCCCATGGCTTTGACTACTTGTACTGTGAGTCAAAGTTAAAGACAAATTTTGGGAAAAAGCTGATTGGTTCACTGTTACCTGGGACTTTGGAAGGAAAGTTTTACATAAAAAAAATATATTTTTGAGGACAAATGTTCACTGAATCTGGGTCTTTTGTCTCAAGCAGTTCAAGAGGCAAATTGTGACACTGGGCCTCTGTCATTCTGTTCTCATGCATGGGTAGGAGACTCCACTAATCTGAGATCAGTGTGCACCGAACAGGAGAAATGTCATGCTGGGTGACCAGATTCAATCCTAATATCATCAGTGCCAGTGCTACACTCCCAGCTATAAACAGACATTAACACAGTGTTGGTTGCTAGGCACAGAAAAGCCTACCTCCTACCTTTCTCTGCAGCTAAAAACAGGACTGAAGTGTGATCTGCTCTTTGAGAGGTTTCAGTCTTGCTCATTTTGTATTAAGCCGTTCTCTTTTAGCTGCTGGATTTATTTACATTTTACTTTAACCTGTTAAAACCAATGTTCTTAAAGCATCTTAACTGGGGGTGGGGTAGGAGTGTCTGAGGATTCAAAAGGCTGAGTTGGTGGAAAACTGGGCGCAAATCGAGAATTGATGTTCCCTTGACAAAGTCCCTGATCATGAGGCCTTATCAGCTGTAGTGCCAACAGCCAATCAGGAAACCCTTGGAATGAAAGTTTTTGCTCATCTGAAACTGACATCTTCTAGTCCACAAGGGCCTTAATATGTGTCTTATCTGTGCATAGCTGAAAAGATAAGAACAGTCAGCAGCGTTTGTCAGTTTGACACCAAAGCTCAAAGAATTTCTGTTGGCAGATTCGGTGCCGTGGTGTGGGGTTGACCCCCCCTCAACCCCCCCCAAACCGCCCCTTCACAAAGCGTCCGCAATGAGCCAACAGCTGTCCAAGCGCGGCGCTGACAGAATAAGTGCCACTACTGGGACCAGATCAGGTAGCTCTTGATGTCATGGGCACGTCGTCGCCCCCCCCCCACCCACGCGCACACAAAATCTGTTCATCTGCTCGGGCCGATGAGCTTCGCCACCGTATCTGTGGGGAACGCCGAGCTCTCTGGTGAAGCACTCAACTGGAATGGGATAGTCTCGGGAGGACCCTGAAGAGCGAGAGCCGCTCTGCCAGGCCCTAGGATCCGCAGAACCCAAAACTCTGGCCGGGGTGGGAGAAGGTGTCTGTGAAATGTACGCTCTCACACCGCTGCCAAGACAGTGGCCCTCTAGTGACAGGATCTGTCCCAGCGCCAGACATCTAAATGACCGGCCCGCATCAGAGAGCAAGTCCATTGAATCTCGGTTGATAGGGGGAGAAGGAGAGACAGAGGGAATGAGAGAGAAAGAAAGCGGAGAAGCGGAGAGGGAGAAAGAGGTGGGGGGAGAGGGCGATGGAAAGAAAATGGAGGAAGAGACAGAAATAGGCCCAGCGCAATACTTTCAGCTGGAGACAAGGAGCGCCATTATTCTGTCCTGTGTGAGTTCCGTAACACTGGCGATGTCAGACTCTTTTGTTCTCTGGCAGGTGGCCATTGCACGGCTTTAAGTGTGACTCAAATGTCAATCCATCTGATTGTCCAAATCTGATTGGCCCAGTGTCCTCTTAGTAACCCATACCCATAAATCTCAACCTCATCAGAATGTTATAAAATCTGAAAAGCAATGAATAGCGGTTACACATTAATTATTTCTCTTGGGTTGTATTGATGCTTTTTTGGACAAAAGTTGGACAGCTACAGTAGTATGAAATATTGTCAAAATTTTGTAGGAACAATATTGATTATTGAACATGGAGAAAGTGAGTGCTTTTGAGCTTAAAATGCAAAACACTATCCTTAGCTGGCAAACGAACACTGATTTAAGTAGCAAGGCTTTATATTGGTGACAACAGTTGTATAAACATGCCTGACCATGAGTGGAATTGTGTTTGCTTGACTTTTTTATGGTACCATTAATACACATGTGGTGACTCTAAATATCCTGGACAATTATATCAAACAAGATGAAACCGGCAGTTAACTATGACCTTGATGCAATGGTATTAAAAGGAAAAAGCATCCATAATGAAATTAAATCTCCATCACACCCTCAGGTATCTTATTCCTCTGAAACCAACCTCTTTTACAACTGTGCTGCAGGTGTGCTACGGTCTCTAAAATTAGGCTGGGCACATTGTAATTTGTTACCACTAGAGTCTGACAGTTATATATTGACTGCAAAAACAGGGCCCTTATAGTGTAGTTGCATATACATTTTCAAGCCTGGAGTGCTTTATCAGAAGTAGCACTTTGCTCTAAGTTTTATCATGATTTATTTGTCTATCTACAATATGCAGAAAATTAAATGAAAATTGAATAGTCTTAACACTTGGATTGTACATTTTGTATGTAATTAAATTGCTCCACTCTCCTTTCATAAGAACCTGTAAATGCTTGCTCATTACACAGATACCTATGGGCCTACTTTTAGACTGCCAAAAACAAATGGTTGTATTGGTTAAATTGACATTTTTACCATTTTGAAATTGATCAAAGCCCAATATTAATAAAATAAAACTGATGCCTGTTTTTTTATGATATAGCGACATCAGAGACTGACATGCATCAGTAGGTCTTAGCAGTGCGAGAAGCATTCAACAAAAATGTGAAATCAGAGCATGGGGATATAACGGCACAGTATGCTTAGCAATGTTCCCCATAAGCAACAGTCTTAGTTCCTTGGGCAAAATCCAGAACTGCAAGAGCTCTACCAGCTATAAATGCCAGGGTATCAAGACACAGAGGTAACTAACAACAGATGGGCCATCTCATAGTTACTATCAAAACATTGTCCCTGTGGTGTCATCAATCATTTTGCAGGGCATTCAACTTGCTTTTAGTTTTCTATTTATATCAGTGCAATATATGTCACTGACAAAGAAAAAAAGATGCAGTTTGACATATTACCACACGATAACAGCTGAGATTTGAAGTTTGGCAGCCAGTGAAATTACATAAATGGTAGCACTGCCTTATGAGTAAGTCTTTATGAATGCTCATACCTATTTTTAGTGGGGAAGATCCTCTTTGTGTAAACTAGGATATAACCTTTCAAGTTATAAAAAGTTACCTCGTTTGACTAACTGTGTGATACAGTGACACTATATGGTCTCACACGAAGTATGTTACATAACTATGCCTATCATTTTTAAAATGTCAAATTGTTGGCTGATTTGATTTAAATACTTTGCAGGAGCATTTCTTTGCAGCTCAAGTTTCAGATTAAATTTCTATTAAAGAACAAACTACCAAAATAATGTGAGTGACATTTGATAAAAGGATGCTTTCAAACGCTATATTCTCCAAAAATAATACGAAATAAACAAAATTCACGAAACCTTTTTATATAAAAATGGGGTAAAAGAAAGATGAGGCCAAAAACATTTTCTCATACTTTCTTCCATAGAAAATGTTATGATTGTGTTGTCAGCCTTTGCATATTTTATTTGATTTGACTTGACTAAAATCCCACCACAAATGAAATTGATATGAGCAGAACTTTCAGTCTATACTTTCAGCCTATATTGTTTGTAGTACCGTAACTTGTCGCCATTTTGATATCAATACTTTTAATGGCAGGCCTGGATTTTGGCAGTCTGAATGAATGAGTTACAGACGGTGTATGTCTTGTATGTGTGAGTAACTTGGCATTTTTGTACGTTGAAAACATGTTTTTTATGAGATAGTATTTACATTTTCAGAGGTTCAGGTTGCATGGTAGTTAATGTGCATTCTTTTCATGAAATCTGGACATACCAGAAAAGAAAAAAAGAAGAGATTAAATATTCTACAAGTAGTTCATTCTATTCTGCTAGTAGTTAAGACCAGTCTAGACCAGAAAAACCAGCCTGTCGAAAGTTGAAGATGGTCAATCAAAAATGTATTTTAAATAAAAAATAATTTTATTTGATTTAGAATTTGGTGCCTGTGACAGTGACAAATATGCTACCGCAGTCACTGTGGAGCGACTGAAGTGACCCGTAAAATTGCATGCTATTCCTTGCTGAAACCCCCCCATTGGGCCATCCATCTGGCATTTCATTATTTGCCAAGATGCTGTGGGAAGAGATACTGATGAACGTACCACCTTTGAGAAATAACAGGGGTGGAAGCCAAGCAGGTCTTACTGCCACCTGGTGGCCAAAATAACCTTACTGTACATTACATAGGCTAAATCAAAGCAGTAGAGAGATGCACAATCCCAAAGCCATATTTATTTTTTTTCACCTACTGAAAAAAAATCTATAAATGTGCATTTTTTTATAGCCTAGTAACAATGTTGTTTTTTAAAAAATAGTATTTTCCTTATGAGCATTTTTATTTAATCTATCTTCTGTGATGAAATAGAAATTGTCTTGATTTTGCTGATATGCCTAATATATATGATCTTTCGATATCCTTTCACTGTTTGATATTTTAAAACAATATTAAGGGGTTTATCATTGATTTAATGATGGACAGATCACTAACTCACATGGCTCAGCATTCATTACAACAATGCTCAAGATGAATTTTCGAAAGCAGAGACTACCTTAAAATAGCACGACATCTGTGATATTACTAATGCAATTTCTCAGATTGGTTGCAAGCTTAGTGTGGCAGATGGTCACTCCCGCAGAAAAATCACATCCACAGCCAGCCAACAGTCCACCTCTTCTAACAAACAGCGAAGCAGACATGGGAAATCTGCAGGTAGTGCAGTAATGTAGACAGGAGTACAGATTTTGAAACTTCCAAATTAAATTTTACATGCTGTCCTTACACGGTTAGGAATTTACTGCAGCATTTCTGTCAAAGTGCTCAAGGGTGAAACAGCTGCCCCCCACCCCCTTTCAGACATAAAACCTACAACCTTCTGGTTTAAATCTTAAATCTTTCCAGCGATTCAATGTCACCACCAAGTTTGTTTAATGTTAAACAAAATACACTGCTGTGTTCAGATTACCTCTGTCCTCTACAAACAGACTGACTGCTGGACTTGAGTAATGTTTAATACAGTGCCCTCCAAAAGAATGGTAACAGTATAGTCAAATTTGTTATTTTTGCTATATAATTAAGGCATTTGAACTTGAGATCAAAAGATGAATATGAGACAAGTATAGACAAACAGCATCTATTTCATGGTATTTACATGTGTACAGTATATGTTATACTGTCCCATTTTATAGAAACCGCTGTTTTTGTGTCGAGTCCCCCCATTTTCAGCGAAGCAAAAGTAAGTTAATGGATGACTGACAGGTGTTAACTGTTGCTCAGGTGTTTCCTTTAGCATAGATTGCTCACAAATAAAAGAGCAGAGCATAGTCTTGGTTTTAGCCTTTGCTTTCTTCTGTGGGGATTGCATTTAGATATAGATGGCATACACTGCCTCATGGACAACCAGACAACCCCCTGAAAACCTGAAAACCCTCTAGTCTGTAAGATGAATGAACAAAATAATTCATTTAGAAGGATAGCACAAAAATTGGGTATAGCAGTGTGACATCCCAGTGTATTATTTAGAACACAATTATTATTAAGGGATGTTACTGTTTTGGGTTTTTGGCTAGGTATTGCTGGTTGTCTGTGTTCCCCTATACAGGTGGAGGTAAACATGCTCCTGTTGCCGGGTGACCTGACTTGGAGGATGCTGTTGGGAAGGACGCACCGATGACTGTTGCGGAGGAACCGTTTTGGAGAATGCATGGTGACGAGGACGACGGTGTCGTCGCTCGGAGACTGGACCAGATGCGGCCGTAGCTGTGGACGCCGGGGACGAGGGGGACTTGGACTGCTGTACTGGCTGCCCGTTGAGGCTCTAATGATTAGCCTTTGTGTCACAGACTTTAGCTAGACCGACACTGTTAATTGTAGGATTCTTTAGGCTGTATGTAATAAAGTATCATTTTCTCTTTTAAAACCTCTGCGTGTTGGTTGCGTCTTTGTGTAGGCTATTGGTTGTGGTGGTTAAATGTTACGATCAGTTCCACCCTCTTTGTTATTGCAACATTGTAGGGCTTTCAATTCGTAACAAGCAGGAACAGAAGTTTGAAAAACCCTGAAAAAGAAAGAACCCACTGGTGGTCTTAGAAATAAACACCGTTCAGGTTAGCCAAGGAAGATAAATGCAGTTCATGACAGATGAATCCTAAGCTGCAAAGAAAAACCCTAAAACAACAGTAATCACAAGCCACTGTATGCAGACGTTTGAGAGCAGAATTATTGAGGCTAACCTGCAAGATGCAAACCTCTCACCAGCAGCAATAACCAAAAGGCCTGATTAGAGTTTGCCAAAAAAAAGAGACAAGCTAAAACAGTTCTGGTTCAAAGTTTGATGGACAGAACAGACCAAAATAAAGTTTTACCAAAGCAATGGGAAGCCTAAAGTGTAAAGAAAGGAAGAACACGATCCAAAGTACCCCCCTCATCAGTGAAATCTGGAGGAGGTAATGTCATTGCTGCTTCTGGAACAGGCTAGCTGATTGTTATTGATGATATAATGGAGGATGGCAGCAGTAGGATGAATTTGGAAGAGTAAATACAGAACTTGTCTGGCTATGCATAAAATTCCTCCAGTCTCATTAGCCGGTGCATCATCCTGCAGTGAGACAATGGCCCCGTAGACACAGTCTATGCAGCCAAAGCATTCACCAATGGGAAAAAGTGGAAGGTTTTGGTCAGCTGGATTTTAACCGGGTTTAAATTCATCTGAGCATGCATTTCACTAGCTGAAAAGGAGAATGAAAAGAGAAATCCCCCCAAAGCAAAGGTCAACTGAAAGTGGCTGCAGTGAAGGCCTGCAAAGACATTTCCAAAGAAGATAACCACATGATTTGTGATGTCAATGGGTTGTAGACTTGATGTAGTTATTGCATTGAAGGGTTATGCCAGATATTAGACTTTATTGATTAGACTTACATGTCAGTCCAGCAGAAAATGGGGGTTCTCAACACAAAAACAGCAATTTCTGTAAAATAGGAAAACATATTAAGATAAAAGCTGGTTGGATGTACTTTTGTCTAACATTCATCTTTTGATCTCAAATCTGCAGGCCTTAAGTATAGAGCTAAATTAACACATTTCACTGAATATACTTTTAGAGGGCACTATAAATGAATACATGTACACATGAATATATTGGTAACAGTCTATAAAATTAGTGCATAGTCCAGGGCTAAAAATCCCAAATGCAGTATTCCACAAATCATAGGTCATGTTGTGCAGTTATGAGCTGGTATACTCAGTCATTAATATCACAAAACCAGTTTTAATTCCGGACTTACTTTATGCTTCAGGTCTCCTTTCACAGTATTGTGCAGAGGAGGAATATGCTCTGATGTACATTCCAGTCTGTTAGGGTAAACAAAATCCTATGAAAATAGTATCACGGCTTATATACCAATGTCCTAAAGTCAATCTTCTAAACTTCTCCAGAAAAATTTGACAAACACCAAAAAGGGGTACACAGGGGTATAATTAATTAAAAGGGCTATTTCTGGAATGATACCAATGGCCTCATAAATGAAAGCACGACTGGGGATATGTAATGTTGAAGGTAATTTCTTCTGAGGTAGTGTAGATTTCATCCCAAAAAGGACAGACTGTCACAAAAATTACTGTGGTTGAGATCTTGTCTCAATCACAGTAATTTTTGTGACAGTTTCTTCTTTCCATACTTTCCTCAGTTGTAGGTTTTCACTAGATCACACTCTGCCATTCCGTGTAAGAAAGAGGCACAGTCAGAACAGTAGGTACAAGTACAGTTTCCTTTTTTCGCTAAAATAAAAAGTAGATATATCACAGGCAGTAATACAATGGCCCTATGTTCCAAGTGAAAGCACAAACGTGAAAAGAATTTACTAAAGACTGAATAATTAGCCTGTTGGGCTGAGGCTGAGGTTGATAACTAGAGTCTTGAATCTACACTAGCTGACTATTACTTAGGACCAGCCGGGGAGACGGTTGGGCCATGCGTCTCGAACAGCGATTCTGCTGTTTCACTGAGGTAGCTACTCGGGTTACCGTTCAGGAGGCACAACCGGGACGACTCGTTTCAGCCACATTAAAACTCTGTCCCCGGAGAGAATAAAAGACAAAGGAAAAAATACAGACCCAAAACAGGAGAGACAGCAAACCTGGCAGGTTTCAACAGTACTATTTCTACAGTCCTCAGATCAGAGACAAAAAACTGTTAAAGAAGCAAATGGCAGATTTTGTAGTGTGGAAGTAGCCCACAGGCTTTGGGGGAAAAGTGAGAGGCAAAAAAAAAAAAAAAATGTTTCCCTGCAGGACACTAATCATTTAAACTTAAAGATTTCTCATAAATTATCTAATGTCATCAAAGGTCATGACAATCTACATATGGTGCACCCGGCAATGTTCTGCCAGCGTAAGAAAGAGTAAGAAGTTAGACAAAAATTAGGTCAGAAGTGACACAATTTCATGCATCCTAAGGTTAAAGTGGTGGTGGGCATTGGCTAGTTGTTATTTTCCTTGATATCTATTTTCCATTACAAAGCCTTTCATTTGTGAATTATGCTGCAAATTGCTGCTTAGTTCAGCTAAATCCATGGCAGACTATCTGACTGAAATAAGTTCATCTGGTATCTGCCAGGTGAGCGACTAAAGTGTGAGGGTGGAGCATCATTCTGTCATAAGTCATACTGGAATGGCTTTATCCCCAGTTGAAAATAATTATAGACTATTTATGACTGATATGATCTGGAATGACTAAATGGTGGAATAGGCAGACAATTTGAAACAAACAGATCCGGATCCGAAGTTGCATACCTGTTTGTCGTTTGATCCGCATATTTTTGTACTAGGTTCTTTGTTCATGAGGTATCGTTAGCAAATTGTTCATAGCAACAGTAGTGCTGTCTGCCTCATCTCATAGCTTCACACCAGCTTTGTTTATTAATCATCAGTATCATGACACTCTGTACCAAGTTGTGACTTTATTGAAAATATATGATGCATGCTAATTTGTTCTAATATTTGCATGCATTTGTTTTACATAGTTCAGCCCATTTCTCTTGCTTTGACAAGCCACTGTACATGGTGAACAAATAAATGTTTATATGTTTTATATTGTGTTAAAATATAATCCTAATATAATTTATTAGGAAATGCTTTAACTTGATCTAAGCATTACGGGTACAGGGGAACAGGTATACTAGGGAAGCAGTGTGAGATAATAACCAGTACTGGGCTTGTAACTCCAAGGCTGTAGGATTGATTTCCACATGGAAAACTGCTGCTGTACCCTTCAGCAGGGTACTTAACCTGAATTTCTTTATTGTATTGTCCAGCTGTATAAACGGATTTTATGTAAAAATACTTAATCTGAGTAAGTCGCTCTGGATAAGAGCATCTGATAAATGCTTAAAATGTAAATGTAATTGCAGATATAGGGGGACAGGCATACACATGAGTTGTTCCAAGAATACATTTGATGAGATCTGCTTATGTACCTTAAAATGCAACTGAGTGCTGTTATGTTATGATACACTCAGCATCACACAACATATGTTTCTCTGTACATATTATCTCACTGCAGTGGCAGTTCTTGATATAGTAACACTATGGCCCTAGAGAAGCTAGATGACATCCACTCCTGGTATACAATTCCTACATATGGATGCTACTACTGAACTGATACAAAAGAAAGAACATATTAGACACACTTACATAGAATATAATTGATGATCCACAAGAAAGGTCACATAATAATCACAACTATATTTAGCTAATGTAAAGCCAATGAGTCCTATATATCAGCAGATCTGGAAACATAAGACTTAACGTATCAGTTTCAACAGACTATCCCTATGAGTGAGTGTGTGTGTGTGCATGCGTGTAAAGAATATGAGGGGAGCCCATGGCATTGTGAATATGCGTTTATAACGTGGGCAAAAGATTTATACAGTCATTCTGTTAGTAAAGATTAACGTTTATTTTTAAAAAGTTTATGATTAATTAAATGTATTTTCCCCAGTATATATCTGAAATTTAATTTGGTCAATCACAGACACAAGACACACAGAAAAATCCCAGGGAAATGCAGACACGTCGTGCTATAGTATGTGTGTGCTGTCTCCAAGCATGACAATGTGGCCATCTGACACTATTTTATTTATTGAATCGGTATCTTCGCCACTCAGTCTCACTGAATAGTTATTCATTTTGGTGTGGTGACACTGAAACATTTCAATTTTGTAAATATATAAATGAAAGCTCATGTGACAAATAACACACACATTTTGTTATTCAGTGGGTTATAGACCCCTGTTAGCACCAATAACTTGAAATCACTTCCTGTATGAGTTTGTCACTTACATCACATCACATTCTAACCCACTCTTCCTTACAAAACAGCTTCAGCTCTTTGGTGTCTGAGGACATTCTTTTATGCTCAGTTCTCTTAAGGTCCTGCCACAACATCTCAATGGGGTTGTGGTCTGAACATTAACTTGGCCATTCCAAAACGTAACACTGACTTTTACTGTGTTGAGGCAGATCCCTGGATGTATTTTAGGCTCTTTCTTGGAGCATCATATGGTCTGATCTTGGGGTAAATTTGCTCCTGGATGCCCACTCCTGGGTAGAATGGCAACTGTCTTGAATGTTCTATATTTGTAAATACATAATATTTCTCACTGTGGAATGATTTCATATTGTTTGTAAATGGATTTATAACCATTCAAAGACAGATGAGCACAAGCAATTGCATCGAGATCATTACAAATATACACTATTTTGTCCTTGGCATGCTGTGCGGACCAAACTGTCAAAGTTTCTGTTTTTACAGGTGGTAGCACTTCCTGATGATTAGCTGATCATGTGCACTTGATTATCGGCACCTGGTTCGAATGACCTTCTTACTGATATGTGTCATGTTCTGTGGTTTGTCTGTGTCCCCCTTCTTGGGCCGCCAGGTGGCGGCACTTCAGTTTTTAGTTCTGTCCTTTTACCCCGTTTAATTGTATTATCGTTTTCAATTATTCTATTATTGTTTTTGGGTTGTCTCGTTTTCCCTTCCCTCTCTGTGGCCTGATTGTTCATTGTGCCCTCCTGTGTCTCGTCAGTGTGGTGTCTATTTAAGTTGCCTTCTCCCTGACTCAGGTGCTGGATCCTTGTTTGTCTATGTGTGCTTCGGATCGTGTTTCTGCCCCGCGTGTTTCCTCCTGAGAGTAGCTTCCTGTGTTTTTGCCCAAGTTACATTTTTACGTGCTTTTGGATTTTTGGATTTTCTTTGTTTCCAGAGTTTTGAAAATTTACTTTGTTTTTTAGGAGTTGCCCTGCGAGGCCTTTTGTTCGCTTTTGTTCCAGATTTGTTTGTTCTGTTTTTTAAGTAAAGTCTTGTTTCTTACCGTTTGGAGTTGAGTTTTTTCCCCTCACTCTGCGTTTGGGTCCTAACCCCCCACTACTTCCTGACAATATGGAAGCAGTAAAGATGCTCTTTCACAGAAGAGTGGTTTCTGTATGTCAGCTAATTTTGGGTTGACTAAATAAGTCTTTTCCTACAAGACTGTATGTGTGTTATGAGTCACATGAGGTTAGATTTACCTACAGTTAGGACTTGGCAAGGACTAGAGAAGTGTTACTTGTGTCCTAATTTTAAAACCATACAATTGAATGATGGTATACCTTATTTTTCACATCACTGTAAATAAGAAATTGTATTAAATAATAAATGTTATTTGCAGTACCACTATGTAATTATTATACAGTTGAATTGTTACCACAGTATTATGAGTTATGGTCAAAATACAACAGAATTAATTCACATACGTGTTTGGAGATTTCGATCTCACTCCTGAACAATGTCACACTGGTGATAACAAGGATGTCTCATAAACAGTTTTCTATTCTTTCACTCCACTAGAAGTTTCCAACAGATCTCATTCACTTACAATATCGCAAAATCAGACTGAATTATGTTAAAAGCATAATTCAGTCATTTGGAGTTAATTTCACTCTACTAAACACTTTATAACTCATGACTCAAGGCAAAATTCCTTATTCGTTTTTCTCTAAAAAACAAGACTCAGGAGAATCGATGATACATGGTCTTTTAATGTGATCACATTCTGACATGTGTTCATGCTTTTCTTAGAATATCACAGTCAGGCCCAGAGTTATAGGCTCTCATGATGAAAATGTGGGGTAGAGGCTGTATAAAATATGAACAACATAGATAATGAGCCCTGCATCAAGCACTAATTACAGGAAGGCAATTAATTGTGAAAATGATTAATAAAAATAAATTAATAAATAAAAAATAAATTTATAATTTGAAAAATGTGTTATTGAGGTTCAGTCAATTGAATCGTTAATAAAACACATTTCCAGTGTGTCTCAGTAATGGTCTTTTTTTGTGAATCTTTATCAAGGGTGACAATAGTTATGGGGCTGCCTGTTTGTGTACTGTCAGTATAATGGTACCCGTATCAAATTTTCCTTTCTGGGAAAATACAGTTCTTATTGATTGACCTTGAATGACAGATGGTGTCAGTGTAACACAAGGCAGGGAGACTTTTGACTCACTGAAGAATATTAGAAGAAAATCTTGTGATAGAATGCTTATGGCATTAAAAGGCTACAAGCAAAGAATTCGCAGGAGAATTGAAGTTCTCCATGGTCTCTCCAAGTTAAATTTACATATCGGAATTACTGCAGCAATTTATCACGCACATTCCACATTTGTCTGTAAATAAGGAGAACAAATATGAGGGGTCTGTAATTCTCGGACACTTTATTGACAAAAACAGACATGTTTTACTCAATCACATTATTTGGCAAAACACAATGATTTGGCAATCAAAAAATGTACTACTGACACAATACCTTTTCCAATCACCTGCAACACAGGGAACCACTCAATTATCTGCACAAATTTATATAGTGAGACAAGGATCAATGTCTTATTCACTACATATAATTCTTACACCCTTATCCTAAGAGGCCTATATACTGTAAGACTGACTAATAGGCCTTCTCTTAAAAAAACAAAATAAAGTAAAAAACATGTTGTATATTTGAATGCAAGGACAATATTGTGTGAGGCTTGCTCTTGCCATTTCAAATCAAATCTGAATAGGAATATAGCTAATCACTTGGTATCATTATTAAATTTTAAAATGTTTAAAATGATTAAAATGTTATTTCTCCCCCTAGATGCTACTGCATTTGCAGGAGGTGTAACACACAAATCTCACCTCCCTTGTTATCAAAGTGCAAAAAGGCAAAGCCTTAATAAAATTCATAAACAAAATAAATGTGCAGATTCCATTTCATGGGAATATTATTATCCATAAAAAAGAAGGAAAGACAAGTTGTGTATATTTTTGCACAAATCAAAACCAGCAATATGTGCCATTCAAGTGAAAATAATATCACTTTCAATGGACATTGAATTTAATGGACTGGATAAAGAAGAATAATAACATGCTATTCGACTCTTTTGTGAAAGAATAAGCAGGTGTTTTAGAATGACCCATTTTCATGGCCTCAGGAAAGAAATGAGAGAATGTGTCACAGAGTTCCCATCTTTACAATTTCTATTAATGTTGCATTTGTTATTTAGTTATAACCGTTATTGTAAACCTTTTGCAATCATTTTGTTTCAACTTCCTCTTTGCTTTTGCAATACTTTACAGTGCATAGCCAATGCAAATTGGAATAGCACATTGAAATTTTATTTGTGTGCCAGAAAGAGAAAGTGAAAGATGTAAGGTGTGGCAGACCAAGAGAGACCAAAATACAGAGGCACAGTTAGAAATAGAAAGAATGAGAGAGGGGAAATGAATGAGATACAGAGAGAGACAGTGAGAGAGACAGCAAAATATAATAATAATAATAATAAACCTGTAAAATGTATTACATTACCAGTCTCCACAAACTCCCTCTGTTTCATACAGAGTATGACTGTGAGTGCAATGGAAACATAATTGGGAGGTTCATATTTTAGGAGCTTCTATGACGACGATTCACCAACACACAATAGCACAGTTGGACACAGGCACCATCACAAAAAAGACACACATTCTGAAATGAAACAGAGCACTGTAACTCTGGCGCGGACCCACAAGAAGACGGCAATTTGATAGCGTCAACGGGATTAGGTGTAATCCAAAATCCAGCCCTTGTTCCTCTTCATAAAATCACTCCCTCTACCTCCCCCCCCCCCCCCCACTTGAAGAAAGTGTCCATCTTACAACACTGTCTTTAATCCCCCCCCATCACCAACTCCCCAGTTACCGAGCTGCCCACAGTGAGCCTCTCTTTCATGTTTCTCACACAAGAGCACCTTTGATGGCATGGCACCTCAATTATCTCCAAAAACAGTGTTTTTTTTCTATGCAGCTTTTCTGATCGGTGTTGTTCTCTGTTCTCACAGAGACAGAAAACATCAGCTGATTTCCATTTGAATGCTGCGGTCCTCTAATTGTCGAGAAAGCCAAAAGGTCATTTCGCATTTTACTTAAACAACTCCGCACCCCCATTTATTATATATAAAATAAAATAAAAACACTGCAGCCTGTCTTTACAGTGATTTGCACCAAACTGACATATTTACCGACACTATTTACAGCAGATTATGTACAGATATTACAAGATTACAACTGAAGGAAATGTAAAATAACCGCGAGAACGTTACGTGCACAATTTAAGTGGTCCTCTGAAAAATAATTTAAAAATAATTTACAGTTCATGGCAGGTTGGAACTCATTAGGCAGATTTTTCCTTGGAACACTTTACAACAGGGGTCCCCCAACACTGGTACTGGACAGTCATAGGGAAGGTGGTCAGCTAATACAAAACATTCTCACAATGTTGCTGCCACGTAGCGGCAATGTTATAACATTGATAAAACATTTCAGGAACATTAGGAAAACATTCAGTGTTTTCTGGGTTTTTGGTATTAATCAGAATGTACTAGATCAATTAAAGCAGTCATTTAGATTGTTAATTCATCTGGTTTCTCGGTTGCAAACGGTTTGCTGATTTTCAAGATAGAAACAACAACCAGCTGATATTATGGCTCTCAAGGGCTGGTGACCCCTGCTTACATTCCTTCTCAGAACAGTATAACTGTGAAATTAGCTCAGAAAACAGTCTGCATAACATTTCCATGAAACAATTCACTATTTATAATTGTTCTTTTTGGATGTCTCTGATTAATTGTCCCATTTGCTATTACTTGAATTTATTACATGAAATTCCATTTGTTATTTACTCCAGAGACAGTTATGCTGCTAGGAGTGCTACACCAGACACCATTTGATTTGATCTGATTAAAAACAAATCCACTGGAAAACTCTTTAAAGCTTTTAAATTCATGCTCAATGATGAACACCAATAAAAATATGCCAATTGTATGGGTACATGTCTAATTCATTCAAACAATAACGTGGTTGGTTCTTAAATCACATACCAAATATACGAATAGTTTTCCTTTCATTTCAGTGGCAGTTCAATTCAAGATTATATGTTAGTATCTAACATTAAATTGCTCAATTTCTCAGAATTAAGAACAAAGCGCAATCCAGTTGAATGAATCTGGGGCAATGTTTCCTTTTCCATCAATATATTCAAGATTAAAGAATGATGAAAGTAGGCCACTACCTTCTGTGCATGCCATAATAGAAGCACTTTGTTATTTTCCTTGGCCTTACAATGGAACGATTAATTGAAATTTGGTTCAATTGATAATAATGCAGCAAAAAAGATAAACCAGTATAAACACAAAAGTATAAAAAAAGTAAAATACATCTGCAATCTCATTTGCATCTACTACATGTCCTCAGGGTTTAACAGAGCAATTGATACAGAAAACGTAGCAGTACTTATCATGAACAAAAACACTCATTTTAGTTTCCATTTTTCACTTAATTACCTTATAATTACCTTATTAGCTCTATAATTAATGGTGAAAATACTGTTGCTTTTCAACATGTTTTAAGAATGTGTCAAATTCCTACTTTATATGGAGAATTCATAGTATTACATAGAAAGATACTCTGTAATGTGTGGTAGGGTGATACTCTTCAGAGACATAATGGAAACCAACGACACTAAATGTGGTAGTATACTCAGAACAAAATCCAACTTTTTGTTCAAAACTACGCACTTTCGAACAAGAGACAAAGAAAAAAACATTTTAAGTTTGTACAGCGTGGTGTGTGCAAGCTCAACGCCACCATCAGACACCGTCTGCAATGTTCACCAATCAAGTGTGCTACAGTGATGCAGGACTATTCCCATTCATTCATCAGATGTTCTGTGGTAGTAGACTGTCCTACTGACAGGTATCAAAAAATGAAATCCTCCTTCTAGGAGTTAAGTTTGACCTGATTTGTTAGTCAAACTAAGGATAAATCGTTCGGACAGAAAGGTAGCCAAATAAAAGATGGAGAAACTAGGAACGCTAGGTAGGTAGCTAGCGACCTAGTGTAACTAGTTTCCCTATCTTCTATATGTCGTTTTAACATCTTTTAATTGGCTACCATTCTATTCAAATGATTTATCCTTAGTTTGGCAAAAAATTAGGTCAAACTTCACTCAATTTAATTATTCTATCGCAAACCAGATACACAGTCGTGAGTGGAATATTTTTGAGACTAATACTTCTGAACAAAGAGTTGCTCAACTCAAGCACGGATATCTTCATCTTTATGAAGATATTATAGAGATTATAAAGACGACAAAATGTGCTTAAATTTCCATCAAGTTAGGTGTTAATGATCCTGAGCGGGGCACAGTAGCGTGAATTGACAAAACAAAGGAGTTTGTATTGAGTATACTGACAAGTGTTTGGTGACATGTTCGCCAGTGGTTCTTTTTCAAAAAGTTTGCAAATTGTTTTAAGTATATTGCCTACTTAAGCAATTCCCCCCACCCCACCCCCTAAAAAATAATTCTCACAATAGCTCTTGTTTCTTTACATTATTTTCCAAATATAATGTAGAATAGCCTAAATTCAAATGTAATCTTAAATCCAAACACATCTAAGTTACACAAGGGCATGGTTTACATCATTACAAGTATTTTATCATATGAAACCATTTAAATAAAGGTTTAAAAGTCTATGCATGTGGTATAGTTTACAGTTTGATGATGAAGGCATTAAATCCATGGGCACATTTGCAGCATTAAACATAGGATGATAAAGTCTGCATTATCCATTGTATTTTTCGATAACATACACACATTTGAATACATAAGCATGGAATGCAGTATCTCTTCAGGGCTGCTCTTGTAGATTTCTTTCATTTTTTTTTACAAAAGAGCAACAACCTTGATGATGAACACTCTCCTTCTTCTCAATCCAAATGGAGATCTCCACCACAAAAATATAATAATAATAAAAAATACAAAGCAAATGTTGTCCTCAAAAATGAGTTAACGTTAACAGAAATCATGCCATGTGAACATTTAACATTTTTATAAGTCAAATCCATAGCGATTCACAGTGACAATAGTTGGTTGTTCACTAGTCTCCCATACGCAAATATGTAGCTAATTCCTTCCCCAGCAGCCAGGTGGTCCCCAGCAGCCCTAGAGATTGATAAATCCAGTGGGAAAAATACATTTCTGGTATGAAATTAATATCTGCATTTGATGGGTAGTCTACACAGTAGGATCAATGGGACTGCTGATTTAAAAAAGAACTGGTCAGACTCCTGAGAGTCCTGCCTCCCCACCTGATAAATTATTATTTTTTTTGGTTCCCCCTGCCGGCTCAGCTCCAGATATGTTATCTTTTCCTGATCTAGCTGCTTCCACATCACAGACTTAAGTCTCAGTCAGTGTTGCTCTACCAAAATCGTAATATTAGTATATCCTAATCTCATAATACAGTATGGGAAAGGAGAGTGGGTGGAATTTGAACAAATAATCTTTATGAAATCAACCAAGTTAATGTGGCACTCAATTTGTAATTTGTGAAATATTCAGTAACAAAGGATCAGTATCCTAAGTGCTAACCAATTCCTAAACAAGGATACTCTCCACCAAATGAATTAAAACACTTCAACACCCTTGCAAGCTAAAACCTGTGTCAGGCATAGTAGTATATGTTCAAAGCTGGTGCAATGTATGGCTAAGAAAGTAACTAACCTCTTTTAACCAAAACTATTGTTTGAAAAGATATTTCGTTTTTATTTTTCACTATGAACAATGTGCTTTCTCTAATGTTGATAAACAGCAAAACTGTTATTTTGTATCAGTTTAATCATAATATTTGCACATAAAATATAATTATTTTTGAGGTGAATGTGGCTACACACAAACACATGGAAGACATTTGAGTGGTTTCTGAGGAAATCCTTGCCTGTGTTCAATTAATTAACATGGCCATTTCACAAATGATTCTCCCACTTCAGGGACCTTTACCCACATTTGTGATAATGCTGAGAAAATATTCTGTCAAAAGACAGTTTCTGTATTCTCTTCATACAAATGAATGTTAAAGTCCGGAAGTTTAAATGCAAGTGCTTCTTTACAAGCACTGGTTGCGAGCACCAATATGAATGCTCCTTTGTGTGCTTATAAAGACGCTTGCTCCTTATTTTTAAATAAACACTAATGACAAATGTTTATCAAATCAAGGCCAAACTGTTCTGAAGAGAGAAATAAATCCCGCTCTTCAAAGTACGAGAGAGGCAAGCTGAATTGGCTCAGTCAACACAATGGGTGGCTAATTTGGCTACATAAGCAGTAATGAAACTCAAACCAGCAAGCAAAGCAGCCCTCGTGGACCAGGGCGAGTAGCCCTGCTGACTACGTGGCCCTCTACGAGGATGGGCCTCCTCGCTTAAAACCACCAGCTGAAAATGCAATATAACCAATGTTGACAGGATAACCTACAGATCTACAGAGCAAATTTAGAAAACAAAACACAAAATATTGAAACTGGACGGCATTAGAATTACACTAAACAAGAGTGAGAATGTATAAATTTTAACAGATCGCCAGACAGGTTTTCATTTAGTTGCAACAACAAAAAAAAAATGGCTCAGACACTGGCCAACCTTACACCACCCATCCAAAAAAATGTATATTTGCTCACAGTATATTTGCAGTTTGCAAAGTTCCTTTGAATATAGACTGCATAGATATATATCTGATTCATCTTACATGTGCTTTTTAAAATTAACTTTTTTTAAATAAATATATATTTCTTATTTAGAAAATGCTTCCCAACTTTGCTCATCTTGTTCTTCTATATAACATTAATGACTGTCTGTTTAACAGCACTGTCTATTTGAAAATAAGATAAAATAACATTATTTTTTTAGAGCCATGTGCTTATTACATTATGTTTCCTTTATGCAATTACACAACAAAAAGCAAGGATTTTCAAGACTACCCAATGCTACCTACTATCATTAAGATTTCACTGATTGAAAGACAATTTTCCCAATCACTTAAAAATTCACTGCCCATCTAAATACACAACAGTTCTGACATGTTGTAAAATTATAATTGTACTTTTGTTTGTAAAAAAAAAAAAAAGTAAATAAATAAAAATGACATGCTCACCGATGTACAGATCCCGAAGGCTTAAAATAACACCTTACAGTCTGATATCACTTAACGTGTTGTCGGATTTGAGCTACAAATCGATTTGCAGGTATCTCATTTCATTTTCATACCCAAGAATGCTTTGTTTGCATGTCACCTGTAAGGTCTAGCAGATGTTCACTTTGTAATATCAATGAGACCATTGGCCTCTATTTCATTTTACCACAGTGTCCTTTCATTTTTAACTTTGAGTGGGAAACTTGAGCAAATGCTACTTTTCCCATGTTTACTTACCACTATGAGTTTTGCAGTTTCTAGAATAAAACAAAAAAGGAAGTAATGAAGCATTTGCTTAAATCAACGGGCAAAATGAAAGAACTGAAACTGAAGTACATTGTGGTTAGCCCGAAGGATATGTTTACAGTTCCACCAGTGTGTAAAGGGGAGGGGTTCTGGTCTTTGGCCACATTAAACTATGACTGTGTAGAATATCTAAACATTTGAAATCCAACAAATGAAGTCATATGCATTGCAAATTATGTCACACGCATTGCACTGCTAGTTCCAAATAGTAGATATCTTATCAATAGAAGTGTTGCTGTACAAATCACTTCACAAAACAAGAAAATAAAATAGAAAACAATTAAACAAGGGTCATACTGTTTTCAAGGATGCATGCATTCAATTAATAACCTGTGGATTCTCCTTTCAATTGTAATCATAATTTGCCAAAGGAATGATTGTGTCATTCACAAACAGCAGTTAAGTTTGTTTTAACCCCAGTACCATTTGTCAAGGTTATTGAAGACCTTGTACTCCTTGTGCCTTTTAATGTAATCACAAGCGAGGCAAGTATGTTCTGCCCAAAAATAAGATCTCTTTACAGTAAAGTGCTTATGCCAGCGAAAGTAACGAAGGTACATCTCTTCGTTCTTGTCCAGGAAAAAGATGTAATCAGCCAGCTCTTTCGGGGAGAGGAAATCATCCACGTGGATGAAGGCATCGCCGGGGACGAAGTTCTCGTAGTTCTGCCTCGACGGCCCAAGGACAATCGGCACTGCGCCCACAGCCAGCGGGTTGTACAGCTTCTCCGTAATGTAGTCTTTGTGGATGGAGTTCTCGAAGGACAGATAGAATTTGCAGCTGGCTATGATTGGGAAGAAGTTCTGGTCGTTCACGTATTCCCCGAAAGCTTGCCCATAGGCGTGAATCTCCACGTACTTGTAGAGCTCGTTGTAGTACTTGACACGGATGTGCTCTGGGTTCCAGTTGCTGACGATCCAGCAGATTAGCTTGCTCTTGCTTGGCACCACAAACTCCTCCTCCTTCTGGGTTGCAACTATGGACCCGTAAGGCACTATGATATCAGCATCCTGACGGTAATTCAGCGTCAGATTGAACAGGTTCTCCAGACCAGGCAACTGCGACGAGTGTGATGGGGATTCAAGGTTCATCCAGATCCATTTTTGGAAAGAGGGCCGCTGCAAGGGAGGGAGGTTTGAAAGGTTGCTGCTGATGTCGCGGTGGTGGATAATCACACCGTCTGACTGGTTGTAGAGGTTCCTGTCGGCTGTCAAGTAACAGCCGTCAATGTTAAACAGTGAACTGCAGACGCTGAGATCGTAGGTTTGGCCAAAGGGCCACAGCCAGATTAGTATGATGGTCTGATTCTGCTCATTTTTCGCAAACAGGTGTTTCACCTTGAGTGAGGATGTTGCCGACTCCACTGGGCCAGATAGCCAGCTACTAGATGGCTTAAAATACATTAAAAACAAAGTCACAAAACAGCCCAGTAAAAAGGTGGCGATTAAGAGAGGTCGTAGAATTCCGTGGAAAGAGGCAGATGGCATGCTTTTTCCTTTAAAAGGAATGGAAGAAAAGGCAAAAAAAGAAAACTGTATTCAGTACAAAGTCTGTGCTTTCTAATTCTGCTTTTTAATAACACATCAAATCAAATGTATTCAGTTATGAAAATGTGTGCTGTGTGATTAGTAGTTAATTTAATGTTAATTCAGACAAATTTTAGTTTGTCAATTCCCCTGTGCAAAGGCAATTGGTTGTCTTTACATATAAACAAAGTACAAACCGATGCTTTTTTGTCTTAAAATGGATAGATGGGGAGAGAGTAATTTATTTAACAGGAAATGGCATTGCCCACACTGTAGAATTTAATATAAGCTTTTGATTGCATTCATATTTATCAGGAGCCATAAACCTTTCATAAAAATTCAGCTGTTACAGGCACTGTTTTTTGCACACAGTGAAGAGCAACAGCTTTTCAACCTAAGCATAAAAAATAAAACATTGAAAAGGCAACTCATGTACAGTGACCAATTACAATGGATTTGCCCTATACACATGCACTTCTGACTTACATTTCTGATGGTAATATGAAGACCTGACAAGTTTAAGTAATGTTATACATTTAATCCTGATTAATTTCCATACATTTATTGAGTGAAAACATATTTATGTAATCAACTCATTACCGTAATGCTGTCTGTTCTAACTATGTACCAGTGATTACATGTAGAATTAGAATATATTTCTATTCATACTGTAGTGGCAATTAGGATATATTTAGTTCCGTATATAAATATGATATTTAAATAATTAGGGCATTTATTTTAGTACACAATAGTTTAAGAATAGGTTTTGATATTTATGAGTTTATTAATACTTTTAATTATGGTAAATTGATCAAGTACTTCTCTCTCCTTAATGTATGCTAATGACTACCAATTCATTCATAAGAAAGAGATTACTGTATTTTTAAATGCATTTTCAATTAACTTCCCCTTTTTTAGTGTGGGTTTTTCAGAATATTAATGCATGTTTTCAATGAAAATCATCAAAAATGAATTTATATCAACTGAATGAATAGGTTTTTAAAATGCTTTAATTAACTTAATACCAAGCTGGGAAAAAATGAGATCCATAGGCATCCATCCATAGGATGGAACTTTGAATTCTATGTTAAATGAATCATTAATTTCCTTTATTCTCACAATCCTGAATTTTCAGTATTTACAACCATTGAAGCTTCCAACCTGGTCTCATGACTCATTGAAATCTATTTAAAGAATTTCTTAGCACCCGAAAATTCATGCTTACCCTACGAATGACAGACTCTTCACATCGCGTGACTTGTTTCCCTGAATCAATACAAACTGGAAAGAAAATCTCCTTTTTTTCTTTCACCTGGTTCAATTCAATTCTGCTCCGTATTGATTTGGAGAAACTTGCTATGTCACATGATGTGAGGAGTCATTCGTAGGGTAATTACAAATTTTAGGGTGCGGGAAATTTGTTGAATTGATAAACCTAGTCGTGAGACTATGCTGCTATGGACAGGAGTGTTGTGAAATGGATACATTTTAAGGTCATCTAATGAAAATGAAAAGGCTCACAAAACAAAATATACATGATATGGGGATAATTGTCCGTTCGCAGATACTTACGTGAAATACTTGGAATGGTGTTGAAATCCAGGCAATATTAAATTAATTCCATGTTAAATGCAATGTTAAATGCAAAAAAAAAAAAAAATGATCTTGCATTCCTGTTGCGAGGACAAGTTTATCCCCCCTTTTGCCAATGATTAACATAAACTGAAAACTCAAAAACAAAAGGCCATTTAAAATGTATAAGACACAAAAAGGAAACCTGTTGAATGGGTCACGGTCTTCCAGTGCATTTGATAAGAATGTGTTGATTTTCAGCAGTCTCCTTAGGTAATGCCAATGCAGTCCTGGTCCTCTCCCTTCCCTGAAGGAGAGAGAAGAATCAGATTTGTCAACTTACCACACAGTTGTCTTGTGAAAAAAAATAAATAAACACCACACCTTCTACAGTCCACTGTCAGTTCAGGTTTAAGTCAGATAGGGTTAAGGGCTGATTTTGAGATAAGGGTGAGTTTGGATGCTTGAATATTTGCTTGGCTTTCACCCAGTACACACTGGGTGAGATAAAAAAGATTATTGCAGAGGTCATCATTTATTTTTGACAGAATAGGTCATTAGGTTGTATCGGATATGATGATGGTTGTTCAGCCACGTACAGCCAGGAAGTGAAGTTGGTTTGAGATGCAGTAATTTCAGTAATTTAAAAAAACAAAAAAAGTGAAAGGACTTCCACTTAAAGAGAGCATGCATTAAAATTTACCTGATGGGAATAGGATTTCAGATACATTAGCTAAACTCAGCACAAGTGGTTTGCAGTAATCTCAAAGACTTATGGTTGCTGTTGGATGTGTATGTGATGAACAGTGAATACACTGTATGCTATATTTTCAGACACCAGCAATTCTACCTGTATTGTACATGTACACATTTTATAGGTGCATCATTTATCAAACATTCAGCAGTCATTTCCCTAGACATTGCTAGAAAGCATCAATATTCAGTTGATTAGGAAAGACTAGTTCAGCTGGACCCAGGATACAGTCTGTGGGTAACATTGCAGAAACTGGAAACTTCAACCCATGATTTTTTGTCCATAAATGGTACTGGACCCTCTTTTCACATCAGCTACAGATATTTCCACTTCATTTAAAGTCAAAATTATATCACTTTTTGTTCATATTTTTTCATCAATAACAAAAGGTATACTAAACTTCCAAATGCATATGGACACCCCTTCTAATTAGTGGTTTTGTCTATTTCAAACACACCTGATGCTAGTAGGTGCATAAAATCAAGCATACAGCCATGCAATCTCCACTGACAAACATTGGCAGTTCTACCCTGCTAGAACAGCCTCAGTCAACTGCAAGTGCTGTTATTGTGAAGTGGAAACGTATAGGAGCAACAGCAGCTCAGCCACAAAGCGGCATGCCACACAAACTCACAGAACGAGACCTTTGAGTACTGAAGCATATACAGTAGCACATAAAAATCATCTGTCCTCAGTTGCAACACTCACCACAGAGTTCCAAACTACCTCTGGAAACGACATCAGTAGAACAACTGTTCGACAAGACCTTCATGAAATGGGTTTCCATAGCCGAGCAAGCTTAAGATCACCATGCACGATACCATGCATTGGCTGGAGAGGTGTAAAGCACACTGCCATTGGACTGGAGCAGTAGAAACACATTCTCTGGAGTGATGAATCACGCTTCACAATCTGGCAGTCTGATGGACGAATCTTGGTTTGGCAGAATGCATAGTGCCAACTGTACTGGCCCAAATAGAGCCAACTGTAAATTTTGATGGAGGAGGAACAATGGCTTGGTGCTGTTTTTCATGGTTTTGGATATGCCCCTTAGTTCCAGTGAAGGGAAATCTAAATGATACAGCATACAATGACATTCTAGAGAATAGTGCGCTTTGTGCGAGCAGTTTGGGGAAGGTCTGTTCCGGGTTCAGCATGACAATGCCCCTGTGT